>NW_020272350.1:0-8758 GCF_003268045.1 Sipha flava
GAGAATCTCATAGTCGGAGGATTTGGTGATTTGCCGGTGCTCAAAATATTGTCTCATGCGGTCCGAGACCAACAGCTTAATCCTTTCGTAGGAAATTATCCGTTCCTCTTCTAGGGACAGGAATAATGGTCGATACTCGAGATTATGCCGGTTACCAAACACCTGATTCAGTTCTTGGTCTATCCGGGCTCGCATGGCTTGGGGTAGTCTTCTCATGTTCCTTCGGAACTCGTGTGTCGTAGCCACCATAGCGCTGAGATTTTTATCGTTCTTAACGATATCAATCATCTCGGGTCGAACGGTATTCGGGTCCACAACGGCTTCCGTTGGCGTTCCCGGAAACATTGATGTACGGTTGAAATTTTCAATGGCTAATGTCATAATGGCCTGTTCGTCCTGTTGATCTGCAAACGTAAATAAAACGTTTATTTTAAGGAAACATAATAATGTACACTCGATCATGTGTTGCCTGTAACAGACGTTAGGTTTTATTTGCAATAAAGCCATAAAAATAATTACCGAAGACTTGTGCCTGAGTCGGGAACTGAAGTAGGTACGCGTCGCCACAGTTCTGCTGTCCTTCATCGACATCAACGAGAGCGACCTCCATCGTCGATGCGGTTCCATGATTTCTACTGTCCGATTCTACTGTCGTCATCAGCCGGTCATGGATCGTTGATGTGCCGGTACCTCTTTTCACTTCGTCTATCTGTTTACCCATGAGAAAGCATAACCATCGTGAATCATTTGCGTAATATTTTTTTATTTAACATAAAAAAAAAATCAAAAATATTTAGGATCCACCTGATTTAAATATTACCAACAATTTTACTTGTTAATTCTGACCCTGAATTAAAATAAATTTGAGTCGCCCCGCTTCCCTAGAAGTAAGTCTAAATACGTCCCTGGGTTTAAGTGTATCCGCGTGGGGTACTTTGTGGGTACAGCAACAGCCAAAAGTAGTGGGAGGTTTCTTTTCCTTTTTCATGTGCAACCTATGGGTAAATTTCGAGAGTCACAGAGTAGATATTCACGTACTGTTTTACGCATTGCATCGCAGTATATCTCTGCTACCATGCACTTCCTTATCGCTTCCTTTTCCATCTCGCCCAAACACTTCTCCACGAACATTTCTATTGTTCCGTCTTCTGCCGAGCCGCGGTCGCTCGCTGTGTTTTCTTTTATGTTGGCCATTAGTGTTTCACGCAGTTTTTCCAGGTAACTGGCCCTTACTATGTCGCTGAGGCCATAGTCCACGTTCTCGGGACTCATGTCCGCTGGTGTTGCCGGCAATCCCAAGTCCCATACCGATGCGTATTTTAGTGAATTCATAATGTCTCGTGTTCGAGTATACTAGCTATGTACGTATAGTAGTAGTGTACTTGAGTAGCTCTGGTGCTTCCTGATGTATCAGCCGGAAAGGTTGTAAGAGTCGATCGGATACAACGGTGCACTGAAAGGTATGTGTATATGTTGTTTGCCGTAAGTTTGAAAGAACTCATATGATCAAGTTGATGGTTTACGGAAAACTAAAATCTCGTTCCTTATTACTTATTAATATTACTTTTAATCATAGAAACCGTTTGCATACTACGACACTTTTTCAGCCATAATATTGTTTTTAGTATTTTATTTTCATTTTATTATTAAAATTGATTTAAAGGTTGATACGTAGTACCAGCGTCCTCTAATGCTCTGCATGGTCCGTTATTTAAAGGACCAAAACGGACTTAATACTCGTATGCCACGATCGGAGTTATCAAATAATTTTTAAAATATCACAGGGTACAGGTTTTTTTTTTTTTTTTAATAAATCGAAATAAAAGAATGAATTGCTAACAATACATATACAATTTTTTTTTTTAATTTTTGAATCAATAAGACAAAAAAAAATTAAAAATAAAATATCTTGTAAGGTATTATTTTATGGTTTTGAATTCGTTGGGTTTTAAACATTTTAATGAAATAAAATTGATATTTATTTTTTAAATATGTGTATAATTATAATTTTTTTTTAATTAAAATTGTTGGGATTCTAATTCAATATCATACTGATCCTATGCACTAGAAATGTATTTTATAGTCATGGCAGTGTTGCGTGCCGGTTAGTGCAACGAGAGTGAAATCAATTTTACAGCTTTTCATTCAATGTAAATTTCGATATGTTGTAAATAAAACAAATTCTTAACTTTAAAATTTAATTTCAAATAATACTCAAGTCTAATTTATTTATTTACTACGCAAACCAGCGTGAACGTGGAATTAAAACACATTTGGAAATGGGTCTGTTCCGGACTCCCTAATATACTCCGATCTCGTGATGAACTCCTTATCATTATTTGTTTCATAACTATCCAACTCAGAATGTGGTCAGTGATATATGATTCTCAAATATGAAGTTTTCTTGTTAACCCAGGTTTTTGTCGACTTTTATCTGATCGTTATAGTGTGCTCAGCCTCGGATTGTTAGTAACATACATATTTTATTAAATTTATCTGTATGATATTATTTTATACATAGTCCACACCTACCCATTATTATATAGTCCTTCAGTGGTCATTCATATATACTTGTATCTTATATGTGGTCATTTCGATTATTATTTCTTAGCCCACCCATATGCATCTTTTCATTGTATACAAATGCATTGTCTGTGACACTTCTCCGCATGTGCATTGTGTTTAAGATTACATTCTGTCTATAATGTCCTTTGAAACCTTAACCTTTTTTCCCTTATTATTTTTTATTTGTATTATTTAAGAGGTAAAAGATTAATGATTTTTTTTTTTAAATATAAAAAATACATAAATAAAAGGTAATTTAAACTTTTTATTACTTTTTATTATTAACCGTTTTTTTATTAGGAGTTAATAATTGTAGGCATACTATATATCCTCACAATTGCGAGTAAAATATATTTACTTGTTCAACAGCATATAATGTTAACAATTATAATTATAAAAAAGAAAATGTACTTAATGTTATGCACATATTAATATAAATAAATTGATAGTTTAATTACTGACGGTTAGTAATTTACTGCTATAAAATATATACATATATATATTTAAAACACCGCACTATTATATACTTATGGAAGTTTTTTACACTTGTTTAATTCAAGTAAATGCTAAAAATTCCGGATAAATATTTGACGCATTTAATTGATTTCATTTTTAAAATTGTATTCTTCAGGTAATATGTTTGCATTTTTGGATAAACGTCATGGATTTGTAAACAGTTCTGAAATGGGTCATGGGTCTGCATCCACTTTTAATATAACGACTTGATTACCAGTTGTTGAAAGTTTTTATTTTTCTGCAGAAATCCGTAAGCAGATTTTTGGCTTAGCAAGTCTACAACTAGTTTTTAGATACTGGGAATTAATTATTTACTGTGTAAATTATTGTTATCGTCAAATTTAATTAAAATTATTTTTTCTTTATAGCCGATTGACATGGATTCATTCTGGGTACGATATACTAAAGAAAGATTAGAGGTTTTTAGAGAAAAAACAGATACTGGTAATAGAGCTTTATATGAATGCTGTTTACAGGGGCAAAAGTTCATCTGTGGTAGAGAATATTTTGGAGTTTGCTAAAAAACAACGTATTCTATCAAAAAATAATTAACTTGTATTATTTAAATGTTTTCAAAAATTTTTAACACCGTTTTCTTAAATTTTCTAAATACAAAAATTATTATATTTTTATTTTTTTCTAGGATTTTTTTTTGTAGCTTTTTTTTTTAATAATTTCAAGCACTTTTTCCACAACAGACATCACATGAGTAGGTATGTATTGGTTAGAACTGCATTTGGTAGAAGATGATTCTGATTTGCTGGGACTTCTTTTAATACCTAATAAAAATCGTTATGTTAGTAATAACGGATTTAAATTTAGTAAAAAATTAAAAATATTTAAATATATATTTGTTTATTACTTCATAAATATTTATTTTTAATATTGAAAAATTGAAATTGTAAATTAGATTTAATCCACTATAATTTATAAATAATACGTAATTCAAAAATAAAAATGTTTATTCTGAATCATCTGAATATTCTTTATCGGAGAAACAATTTGAAACGAAATATAATTTGAGATTTTCAAATTTTAAATTATGGCGATTCGATCTTAGTATTATTTTATAACGGCTAAATGATTTCTCCACATCAACGGAAGTGATTGATGCATATATCATACATGTTAATTCTTTTGGACTGTACTCTATTTCTAAATTGTTTTTAGAGTTTTGTTTAATAGTATTTCTCTATCGACTTTACAACTTTTAACTCTGGGGTTTTTCCCAATATGTTTTGTAATTTAGAGTTTGTTAAAACTCCAATTTCTCCAGAAACGCATTTTAATTTTTTAATGGCACTATTTACTATTTCTAGGCTCTTGGTTAATGCCATTATAAAGGTTTCTAATTTTGAAATAGTATCAACTAAAAATCCAAAATTAGCGAAAATAAGTACTAAATTGTTTTGCAAGTTTTTTGAAATTTGTACCTACTTCCTAGATAAGATATTGTACAGACTTAATCATATATATTCGTTCATTGTAAAATACTAAAATAAAAACGGAAATTCTACAATAATATAGATTACGTATATTGATTAGTATAATGTTTAATTATTATTTATTTATGTTTAAAATATTTAAAAATATTTAGTTATACTAAAATATTTAAAATAAAATTAGCATCAGTTTATTCAAAATGAAATGAAACGTACACATATATCAATAACTTTCGGTTATTAAAACAACACAAAAATATTTATTTAAATTAAAATCCGTTCCCTAGTAATAACATATTGTAATTAAAAAATATCATTTTAAATAACTAACTATGAGAAGTCTACTAGACGATTTCTTTGATTTTGTTCCAGAAGTGATTTTAAAAGACCTTTTCTTACTTCCCTTTTCTGCTGAACATTTCTTCAAAAATCGAAACGGTTTAAGAAAACTAATAAGCAGCATCTCTAATTAAATGAACTTACAACTTTCCTCGAGTCACTCTGTACACAATTACTACAGTAATAAACCATTCGTAGGTCATTCAAGATAACGTCCGTTATTGGTGGAATTTGGTAATTTTCATGATAGATAGAATAACAATTCGAGCATTGTATCAGACTGTTCCCAATATATACAAAACTTTCTTTGTAAAAAAAATTAATATTTATTCAAAGCCTATCATTTTGTGTTATCTACATAATTGCAAATACAACAGGAATATAAATCTTCAATTTTAATTTCCGAATCTGAATCAATATTTATGGCTCAATTTGAATTAGCCTGTTCCAATGAATTGGTAGGCGACTGGTATGAATACTCCTCTTGTATGCAATTTGACGTATTTGGTAATAAACTTGCTGGAGAATTCGACTTGCTAAATTTGTCATCAACAATCATCTGTAGAATTCGGTAGAATTAAAACAAATTAAACTGTAAATACATTTTTCTCATTTATCGTCATACTTCTGTTTGTTCACTACCTAATTCTTTTGAGAAGAGAACGGTAAGTACATCAAATATTTTGGTAGCATTATTTGGCCGTCGTTTTCCACTGTTCAGTTCTTGAACGACTTCATTCATACGTTTTAACATTGTTTTAAAGGAACTCGGATCTTTGGTACGACGCAACTGTTTTAAACTTTTTTTGATGAATTTTTCCAATTCTTTGGAGGTATCCATGATGATCAATTGATGCCCAGTATAATATGAACAACCCATAGTTATGATAAAATAACTAACTCAAGGAGATAAATCTGAAATCACAATTATTAGTTGTACGAAAAATCGTAACGATAAAATCCACATTGATGTGTAATACGAATGATATAAAAAAGCTCACAGGTATAATTAATAAAATATAAACAATAATAACAATGATAATTGGTTGCTATTAGTTTTGACAATTTACCATTGAAACCACGATATTTTTAAAAATAAATTGTGTAGAAAATCCGATTCATGAAACTGCGATTTCCTAACCTAAACCTTCTATTCGTTACTGACATTTTCAGTACTAGAATATAAATATCGGTGAAACCATATGGTAAACAAAAAATATAAAGATTTAATACTATTTTTTAAATAAAAAACCGTGCGATTTAAATGACAGAAGAGACTGATTTGTTTTGTTAAAATATTACAACTTAATTATATTTAGGAGTACGGTAAAATATAGTATTATTAAGTATAACGATTTTTAGACGAATATATTGTTATTGAATTTCTATTATAGTTAAATTATAATGTACTTCATGATAAGAATATTTTATGTAATATATTTAAGTATAAAAATGGTTAGCATTTCATATATTTGAATTTACCTATTCCGTTTGATAATTATTAATTTATTTTATTTTATATAATTTGGTTTATTAAATAGTTAACTAGTACTAGGTTGTTACGTGGTACCCAATAAAAACAGGTACCTATCGTAATGATGTTGTTGGATCGGGATAAATTTGATTAAACAATTATTTCAAACACTTGTAAATACTTTAATAAACACAGACATAGATACAAAAATATAAATTATAAATTCGTGCACTAACAATATCGAGACGCAACTCGGAAGGGCTTAGTCTGATAGCTGGACACGTCTGCCGTTGGTGGTGAAACGGAGCCTTTATATACTCTGTTGATTCTGTTTTAATTGTGTTGTTTTCGACACGTGGCTGTCCTTGGTCTTGGTCTTCATATCCAAGTGATGTTTCATCACTTGGTTGCCCTTGGCCTTGATTGTCTTATTCGCATGATGATGTTGTTGTGGTTGTTTGAAATTCGCGCGTGGCGCCCATTAAGATTTATGCAATAGTACGTTTTTCCTTATACGACTCAGGAATATGCGTATTATTATTTCTCAATAATATATGCATATTACAAGGTGTATAAGTTTTAGTTGTACGAAATATTTAAAATTTAACAATGTGTCATTTTTAAAAATGATGCGTACATTAATTTACATTTAAAGGTTCCATTATAATATAAAATATTGAAAAATTAAATTTTTAAAAATCTTCTAGTTGAATAAATATTGTGTTACGTTCTTTTTTTTGTAATACATGATATAATTCAGTATATTGTATGCTCGTTAAGGTTTTTTTAGCGGTATATTTACAAGGAATTCAATATTGACAGTTCTTGCTAGAATAATAAATTATAATTTTTTTTAAATAGCTAATTCATATATGTTGACATTTTGTAGTTGTCGGAGGTTCGAAGGGAATCGAAGTTTATTCTCGTAGAAAAATCCTACATAAATGATGAGTATTAAACCTACGGGTCAAAAACTTTCAACAACTTTGTCTGTGACTTCGTAAACCTTAGCCGTCGACCGTATTGCAAGCCGCCGCTTTTAGTTCACTGCTGTTAGTAAAGAATTGTAACAACAACAAAAGTAAATTAAATCGTAATGAGATATAATATGAAATGTTAACGTTTAATGTATATGTTTGTATAAAATATATCAGGGGTGGCCAACATGAATGGGTTCGTGTGCAAACGGTTAAGTACAATAATTCCAAGAGCCAAAATGTTTATAGATCATTTTTAAATAATTTCATAATTTTTTATAAACTTATAGCTAAAATAATAATAACATGATAATTTTATTTTAATTTTATAAATAATACGCGAACCGCATCTGACAATGACGAGAGTTACATGAGGCAAGCGAGCCGCAAGTTGGCCACCCCCGAAGTATATAAACATCAAAATTACTATCGACTGTACTTATAACGTAAACCTATATGCACCTGTTTGAAGCACTTATTACTGTCAGGTATCGATTAGATATTGATCACGTACGAGTCGCGTAGGGACGACACATAACACGCGCAAGCATTAGAGATCGTGATGCTCTGATAAGTGTACAGTTGCATGAGATTGGATTTAAAATTAGAATGTAGGTTTTAAAGGTGATTGATTTTTTTGATCGTTTCGGTCGAAATCGCGTTAGAAGTATTTATATAGAAATTGTTTAAATTACGTTTTAAGCGAAACCTTTCTCGTCGGGAGCCAGTACGGATGCACCGAGTAAGTTATATTGCCTGTGCTTGGCTCCTAAGATAAAATATTTTCAGTATCGTAAAATTGTGTACTTTTATTATTGAAACATATAAACATTCAATCAGCGCAATACAAATAAAAAATTCATTTTTTCCAATGAAAATGAAAATGTTAAAAACAATTTTAAATTAAAATCAAGTATACAAAATATTGTCGCCAATGTTCAAGACAGCAATAATTCACAAAAATGCAGAATTGAGTTATCTACGTGTTATTATTTGCAAAATTAAAACGATTTGGATTCTATAACACAATAACTATTAGTTGCATTATTCACCTCTAGAGGTCGTTTAATTCATTCTAGAACCAGTAGTTTCATAATTTGAGTTATTGCAGTCTTGAACTGAAGCGTCGATATGATATACAAAATTATATACTTAAGATACATCTGATTTTGTATTTCAATTGATAGTGAAATAAAGCTAATTTTGGGAGCCAATTATTTAGTTTGATTGAAGATGAAGCTAAAGAAGAGTCAAAAATTGAACAAATCAATATTTGTATTTGATATTTGCACTATTTTAAAACTGTAGAGAGATTTAGAAGCTTTGCCGAATTTAACGAGCGAAAAGCTCAAGCATTATATGATGTCTTGCGATTTTTTTTTAAAAAATTGCTGGTTTGGATATTTTAATATATTATCATTATATATATTTTTGTATATGTAAGT
>NW_020272351.1:0-3065 GCF_003268045.1 Sipha flava
TTACAATCCGTTCAGTGGAGATGTTAGGAAATTGTAATTTTTTTTTTTTTTTTTAAGTAACAAGATTATCTTATTGTGTAATATTACAAGACCAAATTATAATTCATTTTAATAAAGTTTAATTGTAAATAATTATTCTAAATTTTAATAAATGAACACGTTACTTTTTACTCATAAATCTTTTATTTCATATACTTGTTTTCAACAAATAAGAATTTTCTTATATTTACGCGATTAAAATAGTTTACGTTTTATATTGCGTGCAGGAGTAGCTGGAACATTGGAACATTTTTCATGAAACATATCTGGCGATGTATTATATCGATTGAAAAAAAGCGGTCCGTCGTATTCGTCGGCTTGCTGTTAAAAAAAAAAAAAACATATAATATAATTTTTCATAAAAAATTATGCTATTAATTACCATAGTTTGAGGTGGATCAGGCGAAGCCGTATAGTGCGGCGGTGAAAGAAATAGCGTGGAAACTCCTGTATCTTGATCAGCGTATGCCTAAAAAAAGAATATATATATATATAATAATTATAAAAATAATATATAATTGCAAGAAGAAATATTTCTTTTTATTGACTTACCAAATCATTTTCCAGTTTATCAAGGATATTGTCTGCTAGCTGCTTGCTTGCCAGTACTTTTAACTGACTTATAAAACTAGATTCTTCGTCAGCAATATCGCATTTGATTAACTCGTCTCCAATATTTCTTATTTTAATAGTCATATCTTCTACGGTAATGGGTTGATTGAATATCTTTTTCATACATTTTGTCATTTTATTAAACTGTTGAATCACTATAGGTAGAGTATATTTTTTTTTCGACTCTATCGTTTCGAATATGCTTGTTTCGAGATTCTGAAGAGTTAAAAGATCCATTCGATTCAGTAATACACGGCACCCTTTCGTCATATTTGATTCAATGACCAAAACATTTTCATCACGATACCTCATCGTCGATAACTTATGTTTTTCGGTGTCCAGAAAAATTATTTTCTTATGTCTTGCACCGAGTATATTTGAAAATATGTGGCCCATCAATGAAAACATATGTTTTAAAAACTCGGGCGTAAGAAGATGTCATTATTTGAACTGTTATGTTGAAGTCGTCTGTCACATCTAGTCCTATTGTAATAAAATTTCGGGCATTAAAGTCCAAAACGTATTGAGTTCCATCTATAAGTTCTACAGGTGACATTGGTGGAACATATGTATATGTTTTCGTGAATGTAGCTGCGTTGTCGACGATTGAACCGGCCATTATTTAGTATTAAGACACTTGGTGAAAAATGAAAAAAAGACGTGTACTAGTTACGGTGCACGGAGAGTGACTAATTTTAGATAACTCTTTTCAGAGTCTTAATGATTTAATTTTATTACTGTAAGGGTGGGGGGAGGTTATCGAACAGGTCTCAACTGGCATGTATCATGTGCATTATTTTTATTGTAAATATTAGGACGATGTTATGACTACGTATAACAATTTTGTTTACATCAGGGTTGTAACTTACCATTCGTCTAGACAACATCATAATGTTATGACTACGTATAGACTATTCATCTTTTTATCAACATCATCATTTATTCGAAATTATTACGTTAGATTTCAAGGACAAATAAATCTTACGTTTCTATTTATCAACACTATTATATACAGAAAAAATTTGATAACGATAACGTTGTAGCAGGTAGTGAGAGGGAGGGGGATCAGCAAGGACCAGCTATCTACTGTATACGTAAACGCCGGTTGGGTAACAGGGGTGAGGGACCAGTCAGCGGCGGCGGAGGACCAGCAAGAACCAGTGAGTGGCGGTGGCAGTGGGGGGACCAGCAAGGACCAGCAAGGACCAGCAAAGAGAACAATGGATTTCCTTTGTCCTAGGATCGGCAAATATATACTACTATTCTTTGTAAGAAATCAGAAATGAAGTAGGCATTATTTCCGGATGAAGTATCCGAATAATTAAGCTACAAATATACAGCCCTCTGGAATCAGTCGTTTCGTCCACCATAATGTAAATGAATTGGTTAGTTAATTTTTCTCGTATTTTCGTAAGAATAGATTCAAAACATATTTTTAAGTAATTTTTTCGTAACGTACTTTCATCTGGAATATTCTGACATATTTTTGTAAAAAATTCTTAAATGGTGTCGACTAAAGTTTATTGAAAGGAATATTTGTGGCTACCAAGGCAAAACACATATCTGTTAAAAATTCGTTTCGACTAGCCATTGCTGAGGTGGTTTCAGATATTAACAATTGCACCGGATTACGATTATTCTTTTTAGTAGTAGTCATTTGTTGGTTTACAGCTAATAAGAACAAAAAATAAATAGATAAATTGTTAATAATTGACTACAACAGAAAATTAGTGTTAGCATAGGTACGTACTTAATTACAGTATGCGTCGATTTGTGATTTACGTTCACAACCAATAGCCTTACTGCACGACGTGCAAAATATAATTTTGCCTTCTGTTTTCAATTCTGGATATTTTTCGATCCAATACTTTATTTTAGAACATTGACTACTACCAATTTTCGGCATTTTAAATTAAATAATAATAAGTAATAAGTATCAACAATAAAATTGTTGAATAAAACGTGAATAAAATTACGGCTGCTGCGGATAGACTGTAGTACTGTATGTGTACCTATATGTAATCGATAATCTATCGAGTTTCGTAGTACAGTCATAAACTTAATTACGTCGTATTATATCGATGTATTTATATATATATATACATCGATATATTATTATTATTATATTATTAGATATAAAAATCCGATACTTCATATAGATAACAACACAAATTAGCAACGATAAAAATAATACAAATATATTTGTACAAAAGTAAATTTTTATAAAAAAAAAACCCGAAACTTGCAATTTTGTGCAAAAACCCAAAAACATGCAATTTTGTGCAACATAAAACTTTCTTTAAATTAATCTAAATTTTTTGATTTGAATTTGTAGCTTGTTTCTATAGAATTTAGAACACGCCATAAAAAGATGCAATTGCACGGGAATCCGGTCTTTAGCGCCTATGGAGCTG
>NW_020272352.1:0-5173 GCF_003268045.1 Sipha flava
ATAAGTTACACTCATAGTATGGTAGACCACGTAATATTTTACTTGAAAAACCTAACCAATAGGTTATCAGCTTATACACAATATTATATCTGTTCGTTATAATACTACATACATCTGCATGCAAACGACTTCATTGTGCGGTGTACACTAGTCAGTAGTCAGTCTATTATTTTTCAGGCAATTATTTTCCAATTTTTACTGCATATTATACCGCATTTTTAAGCGCATATTTTACTACTTTTTAGCGCATTAAGTTCCGAGCCTTGTTCATAACCAAAAGCGTTTAATTTTTATCTTTAATCCTTAGTGCTTAATATTACAAACTCAACGTTAGTAAAACAGGATCGCACCTGCGGTTAGTGCGATAAAAAATCTCGAAAAAAATGTCATATTCGAATGTATGGGTAATATGCAATAATCATTCCATATTATAAATTTAGGCATGGTACGTATACATTTACATTCATCATACAGGTATCGAATGGATAGAATATTTTACGAAAAGTCGTTATTTGTTGATCACATTACTGACAGTAGAAAATAAAAACGAAATAATAGTCTTATACAGGTAAAAAGTATTTTATTCTATACTACTGCGTACCGTATATATTTAAGATTGACGGGCAGCCGCATGCGTTATAATCGGTTTATTACACTCGTATAGGTGCATAACAATAATACGGTCTTAAATATTATTGCAGTGACGGTAGCAGACGGAGTACATTACGCACAGGAGGATAGACGAAGATAATCGGGGGTGGAATGATTTTTAAAATTAAAATACATATATTTAACCGTACGGTGCAGTGCGGTGCGTATAAATAGCCCGAAAAGCACCGAACTCAAATTATTTTTTTTTTTTTTTTTTTTTTTTTTTTTAGGGAGAACGAACGGACCTCCTCCGAATACCCGCCCCTGGCATTACGGTACGTATTATGTGCGTATAACACATATAGCGACAAAGGTGGTATATTATAATATTTACGAGTATTATACGGCTGCGGCAGGTGATTTCCGTGACGTCACTGGATCCGCGTCGCTTCTGTCGGCGGCGAACATCAAAGGAGCGGCATCGCGGCGTGTTCAAAAGGAATTACACACTAAACAATTAGAGTATATACTCTTTGTACATATTACACCCGTACAAACACACACATGCGTACGTATAGATCCACCTTTGTATTATTATTTCACGGGCAACCAAACTGGTTTCTATTATTAATATTATTATTATTATTATTATTATTACGATCATCATATTTCTCTTGCTCACCCGACCGGGATCCGAGTTGGTCAATGCATATTAGATAAGTAAGAGTAAAATATCATATTATTTATTTATATGTTCCCATAGGTTTTATTCGGTTTAGAAAAGTACGAGTGAGCGCGCCGTGAGCGAGTCTTCTCGGAGCGATAAAACAAGAACGTATAAAACGTATAAAATTTCCAAAGAAAGCGAAAACGGAATATTTCTTATTCAAAATTTATCAGCATTTAAAACTATTGCGAAGAGATGAATAAAGGGGTTATTTTCCGAGGTGACATTTTGTGTTCAAAAAGTTGTATAATAATATTATTGCGTATTTAACACAACGAAATATGTTTTAATGCAATTAAAACGAACGATTTTTCATGCGACATGATCATCGTATTTTGAGTTGAAGTTTAACCGAAAGAAAGGGTTGGTTCTTTTATGAATATACATTTTCGGATTATTACTCGAATAAAACATATTATTCGAGCCTTTGTTAAAAAGCAACAATTATAATGAAAAACGAATACCAATGTACTCCGAGAATTTTATAACAAATGTTAAATATTGTAGAAGATATAAGATTTCAATATAAATATGAACACAAATTATTGAATACATAATGTAAAGGTTCATATTTTATATAATTTGTAGGATTACTATTTATAATAAATTCTGAAAATTTAGGTGAAAAAAGAATATTCATAATTAATAGAAAATTACGTTTTATTTAAATTCAGTTGTAGTATTAATTATTTTGAGCGTACTCCGAACAAATTTTTTCAGAATTAAAATATTTTACTATTAGTTTTAAGAGTAAGGTAATCCTTATGGGTTTGATCCCGCAGCTTTACGTATACATATCCTTAATACGTTTTTGCTGTTAATATAATAATAATATAACATTTCTTACATCTGATATTTTATTCCCTAGGGTTATTTTTTTGAATTAAATTTACGTTTTGAATAATAACTTGAAAAAAAGCAGAATAAAAAATCGTATTATGATTATTTTTTTAACCAAAATGCTTATGGTACTTTATAATATTATAGGAAGTTATTGTGTAGAATTGTGCTGTCGTAAATTGTCTCATTAGAATTATGTATGAAAAACCTAGAAACACTTGTTAATACCTATACAATAGTTTTCCAAGATATGTTTCTCTTTATTAAATTATTTATAATGTATTTAGACGTGTAAAACCAGTGGTGAAATCACTTCTTTAAATGTACAAGGCCGAATATAGGGTTTTTTACTTTTGGGTAAATAAATAAAAATATGCCCCCTTTACAATAGTTTGATATATTTTTTCTTGGCATTTTAGGGAAAATAGACAAAAATGTACATTCGTATTTTACTAAAATATATACTACAATAGGCTATTGATTTAGAAGATAGTCTTTCATTTTACAATGAATTCGATAATTTTGTTTGGAGTCGCTTTTATTCGACGATGCCATTTAAGATTGAACAATTTAAAAGAGCTAATAATAAATTCTTACTTAATATCTATTAATTTTCGGCTATAATTTCATAACTATAATCATCCGAAAATTTTTAAATTTTAATACATTTTAATTACTATGAATTTTATTTAATGTAACTAATTATTCATCTAAATGTCATGCAAAAAAAATAATTAAATGTACGCCATAAATAATAGTATTACGCCTGGGTTCAAATCTCCATTCCCCCTTTCTCCGTAGATTCAGCCCTAATAATTGTTATCCTTATATTTAGAGAAAAAAATTCACAAATATAGTATATGGTGTTATTAAATACTACAGTAATTTACAAGGGTTAGAATACTATATGTTTGTTGGAGATAGCGATGATTTGAATAAAAGGAATAATATTTTTGCGGTGCGTATACTTAATATAACTCATGCGCAATTTAATGGTTATAGAAGGAGAGATACGGGGTTGATTATACGTAATAAGGCAAGCAGAGAAAAGCCGAACAAGGGTGTATCGCTGTATTGAAACCTCGATGGCATAGAAGTAGAAGATAACCAGTAGACATGTTTTTTGGGTTAGAAAAATAAAATGTTGAAATTTATCACAGACTGACTACAGGGTTCTTAGTTTTTGAGTAAGCGTCCATTGCTAACCTGACCTCTTTTACAAGAATGGCCCCCATTCAACCAAAATGTACTCTTCTATTTTCCGTCAACACTTACACGCTCTCTTTTCGACCAAAACAGTTTTCTTAAAAATTTACAATTTTAATTTGTATTTATTAAATTATTTTTACTTGACAATTTAGGGAAAAAATGAAAAATTAATTGTGACATCTGAAATAGGACAATGGATTAGATACACTTTCGATTAATTATTTATAGACTCAGATGAAGTATTTTGTAAATTATGTCGGACTGTCCTGATGATAGATTGAAGAAATACTACGACTATTTAACCGACAACTTAATGAATTAATAGAGATAATTTCCAACTCAATATTGGTCTGCTGCGTGAGCAAGTATGGATATAACCATTAATGCTTGCGAGTCGTTCCACTCATTTTACAATCAAAGTTTTTATAAACATACTTCATCGACAATGAGCTGGTTAGCTGTCCTTATTAATGAGATTCAAACCGATGTATATATCAAAATTAGAAGTATTAACATTTTAAAAACAACTCGTGATAAGAAAAATGTAGAACGACAACCCGTGCATTTTTAAACTAGTTAACTAGGCGACACGAATGTCGCCCAGTGATTATACTCTATCGGCAGTACTTTAAAAGATTGGATGAAATAATGCGAAACAAACGTGTAATACTATAATTGTACTATGGTATTATACATTGACTATTTTGAGAAAAACATTTTTGTCACCCAGTGAATATTCCTTATAAAATGTACTGACGAAAACTACGAAATTAATCTTACATTGAAGACTATAAAAATAATAAAATTTGTCTAATAAATTCGTCAAAGAATATTTAATTATAAAAACCTAACTGTTTTGGCCGAAAATTGACACTGGTCGAAAAAGGAAGGTTATATTTTAAGGTTATTTTATTTAAGGTTATATTTTGGCTAAAAACTGTGTCGCCCATTTACTATAACTAATAATAATTTATAGCACAAAAAAATACAGGAATGTTGTGTAAAAAATATTGATGCTAGGGTACCCATCACCCCTTAAATACTTGATACGGGCGAATTTGGACTAATAGTCGTCTCGCCACTGCTTAAAACTTATTAATTACACTTCACGTTTTGACTACTAGTATATTTGATATTGCTTAAGAAAAAATAATGATATAAATGCATTCTGAAATTCATCATTAAGATGCAAGTCTGAATTAGAGTTTGGCCTTTTCGGCCAATGAATTAAAAATATTTATTTTGTATTCTTACATATTATATTTTATTTTAAATTTAAACTTGATTACTGTCATTATTATATTTGTCGGTTTTCTAGCATTAAAATTGTATAGAAAAACAGTAAGTATACCAGTTAAAAGCACTTTATAGTAAATTATAGTTTACAATCTAGTATGATTAAAGGTGTAGTTAAATTGAATAACAATTATTTTCAGATTTTATTAAAAATATAGGTTTGAAATGATTTTATTTTGAAAAGTTTATTTTCAAGTATATTTTGTTGACACGCCTGTTTATTATTAAAAATTGTTAATAAAAAAAAACTTGCCCATGAAAAATTACATTTTTAAATATTAGTAAATTTATAAATATAACCCAATGTTTTAGCAATAATTCTAGCTTAGCTATACCATAGCCGTTTGCATGACAAACTGTCTAATCGTAAAAAACGTTTTCGTAAATTTCATATTTAATGGAATTACGGAGGCAACCGATAAAACATTCGTCATATCATCGGCTTCTTTATTCTTAAAAAATGTTCAAGTAAAATATTACGTGGTCTACCATACTATGAGTGTAACTTAT
>NW_020272353.1:0-2727 GCF_003268045.1 Sipha flava
TATTTTATACCTTAATATTTATTGTATAATAATTTTTCAAAACTATTACTAAATTGAGTAATTAGAGATTAAATTAATAATTGAACTATTAGGTATAGGACGTTTTCAACTTTTCTCGGCCATGCCCTGGATATTTACGACGATAATCTTGCACAGTCTGAAATAATTTAAAATTTAATTCAAATATTTATAATTTTTTTAGACACAATTTATAATGAATTTAGGTAATAATTATACTTTCTATACTTATATAAACTACTAACTTTCAATAAAAATTGTTTTTGGTCTTCATTTTTTGTTATTTTATCATTAAATTCTTCCATCAATTTTACTCCACGTTCCGCTGTATCATTTACAACCTTGAGTGAATTAATTGTTTGTTGACCTTGAATGTAGTCATTTTGTGTGTTCCATTTAGATGGATCCATTTTTAGGAAGTTAGTAGATAAACCAAATCTCTTAAACATTATCATCGATTTAGCCGAGAGTAATGATGTTGGGAGTTCATTATTTACAAAATTAGAAACTTGTTCTGATTTAAGGTAATATTTCTTTTGTACTTCTTTTTCTTCTTCTTTGTCTTCTTCCAATATTTTTTGAACCATGTTACGTTTTTGTTTTACATTAATTCTGTCATCAAATAAACTGAAAGCTACACATTCTTCATTAAGATACCATAAATGGTTTAGAAATTTATTTAAAGCTATTTCTGCAATAGTTTTATCGTCCTTTTTATAAGAATGAAGTTTTTTTATAAATGTAATATCATTGAGTGGTGCTTGCACTGCATCTGGAGCTGTAAACCAAGATTCTATATAACATTTTACAATAAAACAGCAAATGGTTTGTATGGCTTTTTCTTCTCCTACATTTAATTTCAATTGGTTCTGAAATAATATAATTTTTAGGCAATATATACCTTTTGCCATCCATCTAGCCAAATGATAGGGTCCTGGCTGCCGAAATTTAACACCACCCCGAGGAACATCTCCTAAAAATATGACTACTAATTCAAGAAATTCTTTATAATCATCTCGAGGAAAGTCATCTTTAAGTTTTTCATGAGCAAATATTAATACTTGTTTCCTTACGTCATTAAGAATAATACGAGTCTTAACATTCGTGGACCAAATTGAAAACCGTGTTAAATCAATTGTTTCCCATTGATTTTTAAATCTTTTAAATAATGGGATGTCAGGGCCTGATGATGGAGCAAACTTAGACCCAACGATTACACTTTGAAGAATAATTTCAAAAACATGATGTCTACAAGCCAAGTATAAAATATCACGACCAAGTTTATGTTCTAAAAGAACACAAGCACCATTTAATCGTCCAGTATTAGATGCCGTCGTATCAAATACAAATGCTTGTACTTTATGAAGAAGTGACCAATCTTCGAGAGTATCGTACACAGCAGATGAGACTTCATAACCGGTTCCCGCAGAAAATTCGGGAACACCAAGCAGTTGTTCAGTATTAGGAGCTGTTGCAATGATAGGAAGTCTATCAACTTTTGTCTTACCAGTTATATCGAGAAGAATTTTTGAATCCCAGTGTATAGTTAAAAAATTTAAATTTAAGTCGAAAAAATTTTGTTTTATTCTAGAAGCATTTAACTCACGAAAACGTTGACGAGATAGCCGAATTGAAGTTCGATTTATAACATAATTTAACGGATTTAGAGAACTTGCTTCCACGCAGGCTGTTAATAAATGTACAGCATCTCTATCACTGATCTTACATTTATCAAGTACAGCAGAAAGTCGAGGTGTTAATATTTCTAATCGTGCCCTTTTCATTTGCAATGCACACGAAGTTGATGAACTTGAATTTTTGTTCTTTGTAAATGTTTCTACTTCTTCCGAACTGGATGTGGAATTAAATTCAACTGAAATCAAAAATAAAACAATAAGTATAATTTTAACTATATTAAATAAATTATAAAATTAATTTAATTTGATATACCTTCTTCAGATTTCGATGAACACGGTTTTTCTTGTAATTCAATGTATTTTTTTTCACGATTATGTTTTCGTTTTTCAATCCCGGCTAATTTTACGTCTGTACCAAGCATACACCCAGGACGTCCTTTTTGTCGTTGTAAAATCAAAAATTCTTTATCTTCATTTATTTTTATTATATTCAAAGCAGATGCATGCGCAATATCAAATAAATCATTTAAATTTTCTTCAAATTTATGCTCTCTTTGTCTACATAACTCACTATTTCTATTTTTACATTTTTCGAGGTTTCGCAATTCTTCATAAAGTTTTCTCAGTTGTTTTAAGCAGTGACATCGATCTCGAGTTGGTATTCGGGCTTTTTTCCAAAAGATTAAACATTCATCAATAACTAAGGAAATACTACCTTGTAGCGTTAAGTTTACCATTCGCATATTAAAAAATAAAACACTTAAAACATCTTTATTAAATGGTAATTTACTACCGAGTATTTGATTTTTCATAACACCGACAATAAATATTTTTTGACGAGGCATGATTTTACTATAGACACGAACAGAAAGACAAATACACAGTGAACACTAATGTGACATGATGGTTTCAATTCTGCGATTATTAATCACAATAAATAATCTAATCTAATCTAATCTAATACTCAACAATAATGTTTATACCGTATAATTGAAAGAATATGTGCTGTCTTATCTCAACTTAAAAATAGTTTTGAAAAATTATTATACAATAAATATTAAGGTATAAAATA
>NW_020272354.1:0-4189 GCF_003268045.1 Sipha flava
TGCATACTCTTTGATACCACTTGTAAGGATTTTAAAATAGGTTCCCATATACATAGAATAATTATAAATTCAGCATTTTCCATTTTTTTTTTTAAAGTTGTAGCCATATTTATTTCATCTTTTTTGGAACTTGAAAGCTGGATATTAGAAAGAGATTTCAAAACATCAACAAATCTGTGTTTTAATGAAAATAAAGCATTGTGTCTTGCTTTCCATCGAGTAGGACACACTTTTTTTAAAGTTATTTTATTTATTTTATTCCCGTACTCTTCACCAAAGGCTAGCTGAGCCCATCTTGGCGAACTTGAGCTAAAAAAATTGTAGATGTCTTGCACAGTATCAAAAAATAATTGTATTTTTCTAGTACTTTTAGCAGCATCACATAAAACCAAATTTATATTGTGAGAACAGCAATGAACAAATATAGCGTTAGGTACAATATCACAAATTTGTTTTTGAACGCCTGTTATTGAACCACTCATCACTGCTGCTCCGTCATATCCTTGACCGCGACATTTCATAATATTTAAATCCAATCTCATTAATGTATTTTTTAAAAGTTCTACATAATTTGCTGCACCATGATGGGATAGTGAATAAAAACCGAGAAACGACTCTTTGATTTGTATTTGTTTCTTTTCAAAATCTAATGTAGTATAACGAATTACAAGACTAACTTGGTCTTGTTTGGTTATGTCTTGAGTGGAGTCTAATATAACAGAAAAGAAACTACTAGATCTTATTTTATTACAAATTAAATGACGTAACTCTGTAGACAAAATGTCTAACAACTCGTTCTGAATAGACCAACTTAAATACTTAATTTTTTGATTTTCATCATTTAAAATATCATTTAGAATAGGATCAAACTCTGCGAGTAATCGAACTGTTCTTAAAAAGTTTCCTTCGGTGGCACATTTAATTTTTAGGCTTCCTTCATTCCCTCTTAAAGCACAATTTCCTGCTGTTATAGAAAGTATAATTTTTATCAACCTTTTCAATACATTCCTCCATTTCACTGCTTCATCAGTATATTGTTTTTCTAAACTAGCGTCAATGGTTTCATTTTTAACCCAAATGGAACGAATTTTGGCAGCATCCAAATGTTGAATAGATGATTCATGTCTTTGAATACTTTGTGACAAGTGATTCCAATCATTAATACCATAAATCCAATCCCACTTAAATTTGCCATAAGATCTATCAGCAAACAGCCAACATGATTCACAATACACACAGTCTAAGTTATAAGAATAACATAGCCAGGTTCTTGGAATTTTTGTACCAGATTTAGTTGTTAGAAAATAATAACTAGATGAAAAACGTTTACCATTATTATTTACTGGAAAGTTAATATCTGGCTTACAGGGTCCATATAAAATCAAACTTCTTATTAAATTTGCATCAGTAATAGTCCATGGAAATTTGGCTATGTCTGTTGGGAAATCATCTTGGAGATTCAGCATACTATTCAAATCTATAAGTTTT
Source organism: Sipha flava (assembly GCF_003268045.1). Taxonomy (NCBI): domain Eukaryota; kingdom Metazoa; phylum Arthropoda; class Insecta; order Hemiptera; family Aphididae; genus Sipha; species Sipha flava. Next base: position 1,489 of record NW_020272354.1, read on the forward strand.
AAAATATTTATTATAATATAGCATAATATAAAAGTAATACATTTGTAATAATAGAAAAAAATCAAAATCAAATTATTAAAGTATATACATAATAATAATTAATAGTATAGAATAAAATAGAAATTTTTAAATCAAAAATATTAGGTATTAAAAAAAATTTAACAACATTAAAATATTATTAACATATGTACGTATTTGAGCTAGTGTATACCTGTAGAAGTGCTAATATCAGAAGAGTTATTATTTTCAGTGTATGTATTATTTGTGTCTTGTCCATCTTCTTTTGAGTTTAAAATACTTTTAAATTCATTTTCTGATATTTGTCCAACACTTTCAAGTCCCACATCATATTCCACAACTATAAAAACAAAATTAATTTAATTATATTAAGTGTAATGTAATTATAGAATTTGAATAGATTCTTAAAATCACAAACATAGGTATTAAAAAATATTTTACAATACTGAAATATTATTAACATATGTATAAATTTGAGCTAGTGTATACCTGTAGAAGTGCTAACATCAGAAGAGTTATTATTTTCAGTGTACGTATTAGTTGTGTCTTGTCCATTTTCTTTTGAGTCTAAAATATTCTTCAAATCATTTTTAGATATTTGTCCAACACTTTCAAGTTCCACATCACATTCTACAACTATTAAACCAAAATTAATTTTAGGTACCTACAATAATAGTATATCGAGTAATATAAATACATTTGAAGTTATTGAGTTTTTTTCCATCTAATTTCAATTTTAACCCTTTTATTTAAATTAAGTAGGTCAAAAAAAGAGTCTCACGGACCATGATATAGGTATGAATTATGAATATTGCAGTCAAGTTGTTAATAAATACCTAGATTAAATAACAAAATTTCAATCATCTATAATATATATATATATCTATTAAATAATTTAACATTTTAACATCTTGTTAGTCAACAATATTTATTCATGAAATAATTTTGTACTTACCATTGTTATGTTGACTGCTTTCAAAAAAATTATTTATCTTCTGATTGGTTTTTAAAATATTACACTGTAATTGGTGTTTTTTTTTTCTTTTAGCTGCTCCACTTAAAGCTTTTGGCGGCATGATTTATTGTAGACGTAAATAAAATTAAATAAATGGATAGCTTATTGTCAATTGACCGAATATAAAACATAGACTGTCGAAGATCCCGCATTTTCAACGAGCGTCGTCGTCGTGCAATATAAAAGCGAGCCCGATCGCGGTTTTCCCGCGTGGCACATAACAAAAATAAATAACAATACCTAATTGAGATGCGTCACACACTCATACTATATGGCTATATAGGCCGGTCAAAATACGCGTTCCTTCGCATGACGCGCTTTAATCAATTGCAACCAAACTATTTTTAATTTATGTTATACGGGTCGCAAAAGAAACGTTAATATACGATAACGTTGTGTACAAGACAAAATCGATCTATTGTCCAATCATTATTAATTATTATTATATTATTATTATAACAAAATCGTTTTATTTTCTTTCTTTCTACATATTTTTCAATTTTTATCATTGGGCCCTCCATTATAGGTTGGGGCCCTGGGCCCGTGTGTTTAACACACGCAACACACCCGGTTATTGCGGCACTGTAGGTAGTCTGAGTCGATGGAAAATTTGGAAATTGAAATATTAGTAACTTTAGAATCTAAATAGATAGCATTTACAGTAATTTTCCACTAAATAATTATTATAGAAATCATAGAGCAATAAAAAGATTTATTGCGGGTTGGAGTGCCTTAATAAAAAGATATGCCCATATGAACTGATCATTCCATTATTAATAGGGTAATAAATGAATAGTTCATACTTAAAATATTATTGTTTTTTTATTACCTTCTAAATGATATTTGATTTTGATCCAATTTATAAATTAATTTTCAATATTTTCTTTTGATTAATTACTTTTCATGATAAACAGTATACTATTATTTATTTCAATTTGTACAAAAAAATCTCATAATTTAATTTTTACTAGTAAGAATGAATACTTATAAAATACTATTAGGTAACTAGTAATATTACTATTATTATTGCTAGTAATATAATTAACACTTAAAACAATTGTTATAAGTTAGAAAACCTTTTTTTCTTTTAATAAAATTGTTATATAATAAATAATGTTTATTTATTAACATTATCATATCAAAAAATCCTAGTTAATGGTAATACAATATGATATCATGATACTATTATGGAACTGGTTGATTTTTAACTGTTGTATTCTTTTTAGCACAATTAATTAAGTTAGTTTTATAAAAAGAAATTCAAACGTGAATACTGGAAATGAGTAAATATATATATATTATGAATTTTAAACAGTAAGATTTTGACAGAGTTCTTGACAGATTAATTGATCCCATACTCGTGAGTTCCAATCAAAGAGTATCTTATCCCTTTGAGTTATATTTTAATTTTTTTTTTTTAAATCAATTTATTATTATTAAAATATTAAAGTACATTCATATTACAAAAAAAATTTAAAAAAATTCATTATTGTTATAGTTTTTAGAAAAAGTGGTGGTTGTATATTTATTTTCTTTGGAAATGTCATTTTTTTGAACACATTACTTCCCTTGTATTCGCACTTGATACTTACAACATATGAAATAATGTAGATTAAGGATAAATACTTGAATAGCATACTATACAGACACTAATGATAACTTCTCATA
>NW_020272355.1:0-5631 GCF_003268045.1 Sipha flava
AACAAATATTGGCCCTCCCAGTGGAAATTTTCTGGCTACGTGCCTGCTTGGAAAAAGAAAAGAAAAATTGATGATGATATTGTAAAATCTATTGATGATCTTTACCCAGATAATTTCTCTATAATTAAAAATACTAATTGCGATTTAAAAAAAACTATGTTTTGAAAAGCTTAAAATTAGTAACCATATAGTAGGATTTTCTTGGTTACTAAAACCCGAACCTATTAACCATTCAAATGATAATGTAGATTTACCACCATTAGAGTCAATACTATTTTCAAAAGAATTTGAATCTGCTATCGATAAAAAAGAATATATTTCTAATTTATTTAAATTAGACCAAAATAAAATAGAAAAAATAGCTACATACACAATTGGCCAATCAGAAAATATAAAATGGTCCCTTTATAAACAGTATAGAATTACTGCAAGTAATTTCCACAAAGTTTTAAAATGCATTAATCGAAACAAGTTTCCACCATCATTATTTAAAACACTTTTAGGCAATTACAATTTAAATTCAGTACGAGCTATTCAATGGGGTAAAAATGATGAAGAAGTGGCATTAAATGAATTTAAAAACAAATATAAAATTGACGTTTCATCTACTGGTATTTGGATTCATGAAGCAGGTGTTGTAGGTGCAAGTCCTGACGGATATGCTACTATAAATAATAAAAAATTTTGTGTCGAAGTCAAATGTCCATTTAAATATCGTAATCAAGATTTAAAACAATGTTTGTCAGAAAACTCTAATTATATAATCAATTTTGATACAGATATAAATAATTATAGATTAAATATAAACCATGAATATTTTGATCAAATACAAGGTCAAATATATTTATCTAAATCTGAAGGTTGCATTTTAATTATTTGGACTACTAAAAGTCTTGTAGCTGTGGAAATTGAAAAAAATGTTAACTGGGTTACAAATATTGACTATTTAATTAATTTTTATTTTTCAGTATACATTCAATGGTTATTAGACAATAAAAATACAAATTAAACATAAAATAATTTCATTATTATATTATATTATAATCTAATGATACAATTTATATACATATTACTTTTTACACTATTGTAGTTTTAAATACACTAAACTATGTTGTGAAAATTGTTTTGTTACATATACCTATTTTAATTATTACATTATAAAAGATATTAATCGTTAGAAATATATAAATTGTCTATTTCTTTTATTAAAGGATTTCTAAAATTAACCAATGCTGCACATAATTGAAAAACAATTGAAGCTTTCACATACAAACATTTAGGAATATGGGACAAAATATGGTACTGTTTTAATCTTTGTATTGCACGTTCTACGTGAATCCTAGCTCTTGCAATATTTTTGGTTTTTACAACTTCACTCGGGGTAAATTGAGGTAATACTAAAAATGGTGGAATATTCAAGTTAACTCCACTAGGAAGAAGATCAGAAATAAGGAAGCCTTTATCTGCAAGAATTAGATCACCTGGTTTAAATATATTCAAAACTCCACAATCAGCTACAATTTTTTTATCTGAAATAGATCCCGGATAAAATTTACTCACAAAAGTTATGACGCCATTGTGTGCTATTCCAATTAATCCTTTAAGGGTATTTCTATGTTTGTGATTACTGTAAGTCAACTTTTGTTGATCTAATTGTTTAGGTATATCACATGATACCTCAGTACAGTCAATAATCATACGACAATTTTGGAAACTTTGAAAACAATTAGGTAAACAAAGTTGATTTTTAAGTTGAGATGGAACAGTGTCCATGAAAGACTTGAATAATATATCATTTAATAAAATTATAAACGTCATAGTAACATTAGTTACAGTTGATGAACTGGTATTAAATCTAAAAGCTAAGTCTTTATGGCCTAAGTTTAATTTTAATTTCATTAGAGTTATAAGTAATTGATCTTTTAATGAAAAGCAAGTGACATTCCAACCTAAGTAATAATTAAATGTAACATTTGAACATAGTGTAACAATTTTTCAAATAAATCTTCATTTAATCCAGTGTAATATTGAAACATATTATCATTTTTTGAAATTGAATGATGACCAAATGAATTTTTTTTTAATATCTCAATTTCTTTTTTCAATTCTTCATTTTCCTTTTCCAGAAAATAACATTCAACGTTTTTCTCCAGAATTGAAGTTTTCTCGAAAATTAAATCTGCACTATCAGTATTGGGTTCTTCATTAACCCAGCATCACTCGCGCGTTGTCTTTTACGCAATTGCTCGCATGTTAGATTTTTTCTAACAATCAATTAGTTTATTTAATTTCATCAAAACACAAATTCCTTTTTATACAATTTATATTTATTGCATTATTTACAAAAGACAATACATATGAGATACTTGTGCCACTTTAATTTTACCATTTTAGGTGTTATAAAGCTGTTATTGAAATACATTAAAAAAACATATTACATTTTTATATTTAATTTGAAAAAAAAAAGTACTGATAAATTAAAACCCTAAATTTATGTATACTTGCAAAAAATTGAAATAATATTAATCGTCTGAATCTTGAGGATTATTACAAATGAGGCAAATTAGGTTAGTTGATGCAGTATGTTCCTTGCAAATTGGTTTGGAGCAAAGGCTACATTGATGCTGTGTGAATCTATTTTTACGTATTGGACAGTATTTACATCGTGGCTTTCCTTGAGGAGTATTTTCCTTTGGTGGTGCTTGAAATCCTGTAATATTTTGTATTTTCTGTCGAATTGATAATCCAAGACTAGGTATTGTTGCACGTTTTAACAAATGGGGTTTTGTTAATATTTTGCATAAGTCTGTAAGAAATTGTCTTCTAGTAAATATATCATTCGTATTCGTTTTATAAATTATTTGTGAATTTATTACTCCAATATTCAACAGACTACAAAAAATTGTGAATGGCCAACGGTTACTTATTCTTGTTACTGAATATTCACTTTTTAGTCGATCTACTACATCAACTCCACCTTTGGTCAAATTATAGAAAGTTATTACTTCTGGCTTTTTCAAATCACCCGAATCTGGGTCAATATAATCATCACAATGCATTGTTGATAACATTAAAACATTTTTATTTTTTTTAGGAACATACGAGCAAAGAAGACTTTTTGTATGTTGTCCATACGCAAACATTGTACTTTGTAATGGACGTGTTTTTATATTAGTAAACTCTGGTGGAATCTCTCTTTTGTTTTTCCTTAATGTTCCTACAATAGTAAGCCGGTGGTTTGCATATAATTCGTTGGCGAGAGGTACAGATGTAAAATAATTATCCATTGTAATATTTCGTCCGGATTTATCAATTGGTTCTATTAGACGTTTCACTACACAAGCTGCACTATTATCTTTTTGAAATGGACCTGTGGGCTGTTTTCCAGCATATATTTCCATGTTGGAAGTATAAAATGTTCTAGCATCAACAAGAGCATATATTTTGATGCCATATTTGGCGGGTTTGTTGGCTATATATTGCCTAAATTTACACCTCCCACGAAATGCTTCTAACATTTCATCGATAGTAGCGTATTCACTTATTGTGTAACTTTCTATGCATGATTTTAAAAACTGGTCAAAAATATATCTGATTGGCGCTAGGTTGTCAGTCTTTTTTCGCTCTAATCTACTATTACGATCGTCAAAACGAATTGCTTGTACGAGAGTATGAAAACGTCTATTAGACATAGTTGCCGAGAAAAATTCAGGAGCTGTACCGTCGGTAGACCATAATTCATCGGTGTTCAAATGCTGAGCCTTCTTTACACCAGCCAAATATAATAACCCAAAAAATGCTAAAATTTCTTCAAAATTTGTTGGTGGACAGTCTCTTTCACCTCGTGTATAATTAGAACGAATTAAATTTAGTTGTTGATTTGTACATTCGACAATATAAATAATTATATTATCAGGAAAAAATATTTTCCAACAGTCTAAAATTGTTTTTGAATTTTTAGCTGCACCTTTCACTCCCGGTAATTTTGTAATTATATTTTGACGAGCAGTTTTTGTAGTTTGGGGCTTATGGATTAGCCATTTTGTACCATCTTTTCCAACATAACAAGGGGTATTCAGAAAATTATTTGAAGCCGGGGTATGTGTATTATCAGAATCACTATTACCTGACTGTTCTGATTCTGTGTCATGATTTGAATGCTCAGATTCTGTATCCGTTTCTGAGTTCAGGTCACTGATGTTTGTATCTTCATCTTCTTGCAACCATTCTATTACTTTATTTGTATTTTTATCGTTGTTCATTATTACAGTAAACAATTACAAAGAAAACAATATCATAAAATGACACTCGACACTCAAAATAATGATATTTGTTTGAAAATGTTAATTTGAATTTTACACACATACAAAAATTATCGCGTAAACACTCGCGTGTTAGATTATTACTAACAACTCGGGTGTCGGGATCACTCGCGCGTTAGATTACTACTAACAATTTGCTTACCGTCAACTTAAAACTGAAAATAATTGTCAAATAATATTATCTTATCTTCCGTTATGATATTATTAGTCCTATAGTGATATAGATAAAGCATTGATGGAAGGAGAACTATTAATCATTTAATCGATTATTGTTATTTTAAAAAATAAGTTGAATGTTAGATTATTTCTAACAGTGCGAGTTATCGCGGGTTAATAACTGGATCAATTGTTGCAGTTTTATCACATACTTCATTTACATTACATCTTACTGTTTTGGTTCTATAATGCATACAATAATACTCCCCCACCAGGCATCAGATTCACAATTTATATTTTCTTGGCAAAAATAAACAAATTCAAAATGTTATCTATATTGGTACTCTTTTATATTTTTAATCTATCCAATTTTAACAGCAAATCATTGCTATACCTGTATTATTAAACTATTAAATACTGTCTTCATACCAAACCTTTCAATAGATACATTTATAAATATAGTCTATACACTCAAATATAAATTCTAATGGAATAAACAAAAATAATGGATTTGATCAGTTTGAGGAATCTTTTAAATAAATAACTTATTTTTTATGTTATCATTATAAGTAAAAATACTAAAAACACATAAATTAAATATTATATAAATACACGTATATTCAATTTTTAAATGGAATTAGGAAGAGTTTTTTTTTTAAGTTGTCTTTTTAAGTTAAATGGAGATTGAGCTAAAATGTATTTTATTATATCTTCAACTTCATTGAGTGGAGTAGTTTTGAATTTAATTTGCTTTTTAATTGCATCTAAAAATATATAAAAATATATTTAAGTCAATGTATAATAATATAAAAATTAGGCATGCATATTGTATATATAAAACTATTATTTCATGTAAAAATCATAAATAAATTTAAAAAAGAGTAAATATATTTTTAGATATCAAAACCATATGAAAATCAAATAAACAGAAATCACACACTAATATGTATATATTTCTAGTAAAATAAATAACTTAAAAATAGTTGTTTTTGTTATATTATGAATTAATTCAACTTTGATAGGGATAGTAGAATAACACTACATATATACACTACTATACTTCAATTCATGTTGAGAAAGAACTTCGTTGGCTGATTTGAGTGCAGGAGCATTGTTTTGTTTTGTGGGTGAGAGCATCAGGCAAACTAGTATA
>NW_020272356.1:0-6228 GCF_003268045.1 Sipha flava
GGGGGGGGGAGTCCAGGGTGTCTGACCCTCCCGAAAATTCTTCAATATTTTACGAATGTTTAAAATACTTATTTATTTTTAATACCAACATAAATATTTTCAGTCAAAAATGACTTAAGTTCCAATTAATCATTGACTGATTTTAATTTTATATCATAATATTATATGAAATTATGATATTAATTTTAATAAAAGAAGAATAAATCTTTTTCTGTCATATTTTTAACCAAATAATAGAAGTTATAATGTAAATTCAATAAAATTACAATATACATGTTTTGGACCCCTCCCGAAAAAAATTTCTAAATACAGCCTTGACGACAGAGTGAACGTTTAAAACATTGATAATTCGTACAATAAATAAACATTAGTTAGTGTTAGCAACGTGCTGCTGAAAATAATGCTGTATCTACTTCAAAAAAAACACTCAAACGAAATATGGGATTAATCACAAGTTTTTTCAGATTATTGCGAGTTTTTATTTCGGAGGCTCATACATGAGAGAACGGAGAGAATATTAAATTACTAAAATATTCATTCACATATACTAAGCTACTTTTGAAAGGTATTTTAATACAGGGTGTCCAACGAATGTAGAAATATTGTCAGATTATGTCATGTTAACAATGTCCGTAGTCTCGTGGGATACCTTGTACATATATAAGTATATATATGAGTATATACACGTTGGCCTTTATGCAAGCATAATCAAACACACGCCAAGGACTTAAATGTGTACAAATGTTCTATATATAAGGATAAGGACAGTCGAAAAACGCTTTTCGTGGTATTTTTTTTCTTGAAATTTGTTTCGCCAAGAGTCACGCTCGAAATCCGAGCAGTAAATCTGCATAGCTATTTACCCGTTGTCTACATAGCGATATTTGACGGAGCGCACAAATCCACGAGTTTTGAACAACTTTGTAGGTAGGTATGCATAACTAATTTTGAATTTCAAAGGGAAATATGAGGTAAATTATTTCCATCGAAGTAAACCGCTTTATATAAAATTAATTTTTTTGCGACCAAAATATTCGTGTCACATTTACTGTAATAATAATATAATGGTTTACGATAAATACATTCTTGTAATTTGTTCCTGGTGAAAATGAGCGTGAAAACCTATTGATTTTAATGTAATTAATAATTTTTTCATAACTATTGAACATATTATTTTATATCCATTGTACAACTTACGAAGCATTTATTTATCTTAAAAAGGCTGTAAACACACGAAAAATATATATTTCTCGTACTCATATGCAAATCGGCCTTGTACAAAGGTGTAATGTATGTCCTCATCGAATTCGCCAACATAAATTATTCATAATATATTATATACTTATATTTACGAAGATTATATTTTTAATATTTTCCGCTTTTTTTTTTTTATATAAATTAGTACCCAATTTTCCATTTTATTTTTGAGACTTGTAATACATTGAAATAATAATACAAAGTTTTTTCACTACATAATACACATGATACATTTGAGTTGTAATTTGTGTACAGTGTTGGGAATAGATAATACAAAATTTATCTAGATAAAGATGAAAGATAATATTTCCAAATTCATCTAGATAAAGATGAAAGATAGTTTCATTTTTATCTAGATAAAAAAAAAGATATTTTCAAAAAATGTTATTTTTTGGTCAATATTTCATATTCTAATAATATCCATGAAGACTCAATTATAATCGTTATTACCAATAGGTACCTAGATGTTTAATGTTTATTGTAGTAATGTAGTGTACCATTAAGCAGTATTAATATATAATATACAATATTTAATGATAGTTAATCACTAAAATGTTACACAAAAAAAAAAAAAAATTAAAATTTCTCTGTAGGTATCAGGATGAATACAGAATACATAAAGTTAACAATATTGTTTTCCATATAATATTAATTTGATGATTTTCATTATTCTAAAAATAGTTAAGACTTAACGGATTCCAAGAGTGAAGTAATGACTATTCAGCGTATGAGTGACATGTGTATACTAAAATCAAATACCTAATATATTTGGAACTTCCGTGGAAAAATAAAAAATTAAGTTTAAAAATACCAAAAGTATTTTTCCTACATGAAAATACAAACAAAATGTCGTACCAAGAAATAATAATTACTTATTAATAGTACACGAATTATGATTATGAATAGAAAATCTATATGTATAAAAGAAAGTCAGGTTAGTTACAGAATTTATAATTCAAGAACGGTTGGACCGATTTTGATGATCTCTGATTTGTTAGATTCGCCTCCGTACAAAAATAAAAATAACTCTAATCTTGGCAAGAATACAGACAATTATCTAGATAAGTAAAAATGTTATCTTGGATAAGTAATTAAATAACTTAGCGTTATTTATCTAAATAAGATAAAAGATAACAAAAAATCTATCAAGATAATTTATCTAGATAAGTCCCAACACTGTTAAGGACTAACATTAAATATATACGTACATCGCATTTCCAATTTAATTTTCTCTAAACGCTCCGTGCGAATCAGAAATTGATTGAAAGATATTTTTACGCCAAAAAGTTTTTAGTTTATACGTTGCGATACAGTACATTATCTTATAATTGTCAATCATTTGCCAACATTTTTAATTTGCCAACAAAACACATAAAGCGTGTGGTGGGTTAGATAGACCAAATAATTTTGCAAAAGTTATATGAAAGTTAACCAAACATTCACCGTAGCTATTCACTGTAACGACATGTTTTCTGAGTGCGATGAATGTATATACGAGGTGTCTGTCATATAGTTTTTCGCTGACTTGTCGTCTTCTTGTCCCTCACTACGCACTACGGTGTTATAACATGTGCATGACATAATAATTTTTATTCGTCTCGACTCGATACTACGATATGATCGATGACTCTGCAAAATTCAATTTTCAAAGGAGATCTGTGGAGTCAAAAATATTATTCAAATACATCATTGGATATAATACCTATTCGTGTATACGAGAATATCACAGTGGAATTAAAATGTTGTTAATATTATATAGGCGATAATATGATGGTACTACAAAACGTAAAATTTATCAGCACTCGATGTATAAACTGCGTACACTGCATATTAAAAAATATATTTATATGAAATGCTGTTTAGCGATAAAAATGTAGGTACTAGCTAAAAAAATGCAAAAAAATATTAAAAATATTTATAAAATTCTCTGATAACATGTAAATATATTTATCGTTTAAAAATGCCTGATAAGTTTTTCATAATAAAAGTTTCTCCATTTTAAAATTTAACTATCTTGTTTACAAATAAAAACAATTTACTGAACTATAGTATTTCAAATGCATTAAATATTTAAATAATACCCGTGTATAAATGTTCATCGAGTTTTTATTTTTGTATAGGATATTTAAAACTTTTACAATTTTATTGAAAGTACTTATTCGGTGGTCGTTATTGTGCGTATAGTATTGAAATAAATATAGTATTTAAACTATTTAAATTTCACCATAAGCCATGTGTATCTAGTGAAACGTATCCAAAATCGCTGTATTATAATATCATTCGCAAAACGGTTTATGGTGTCGTGTTGTGCGCAGTAGAACTCTGCATGGTCCGGTCTTTTTCGGTCTTTGTGTTTTTTAATTTAATGTCGTCTGGTCCGGTCCCCACTGATCCGTCTTCCTTCAGTTCAATTAGATAATAATAGTCTTAATTTTGAACAACATATTAAAATAATATTCAACATTATATTATGTTATTTTAACTCAAATTATAAAGTTTTGGGACATCAAAATAGCTCGTCACGTTTTTGTACGGTGTTATCGGTGACATAATATTTATTTATTATAGAATATAAATCAAGAAATAGAATTCGAGTTAATGATTATGAATTGTCTCATCTGACATTTGTATTATTTCCAAATGTATACAATATAAAAGTAAGACAATTTTATTATTATATGGTTTTGTATTTTATTTTTAACATTTTACGTTTTAATGTCGTGAGTGAAAATTTAAGGTCATTAACAAGATCTCCATTTGGTAAATAATTATTTTAAGTTATATGTTTTCAATCCATACGAAAAAAAATACAAATTCTGATTAGGTATAACCAACTCGGTACCTACCTATACAATTATTTTACAAAACTTATTGAGTTGGATTTTTATAACAATAAAAAAATATTGTATATGATATAGCATTTTAAAATTAATATATTTAAAGACTTAAAATACTTAATCTTACTACATTTTTATCTAAAAAAATCATTGTTTGATTTAAATTACCTATTTTAATTATAATGTAGAACAGTCTGTGCTGTGCGTGCATTATTATTTAAACCGATTTAGTTTCATTTAAACTATTTTAATTAATTGTCTAATTTTAAAATCTGTTCTAGATTTTACTTATATAAATTATATATTCAAGTAAGATACAGTCTGGTTTATGAACATTTTTTAACATTAGATCTTATTTTTAAATGTCGGTACGGTGTCGGTTTGTTCTAATACAATCTGAATGATACGGTTCGGCCCAGTTTGGTTTAATTTTTTATTTTATTTGTTTTAAAAGAATGTTCAATGGTTGTACGATGTCCATGTCCAATCATCCATTAAATATTTCTCTTTTTTATTTATTTAAAATAGCTTTTGTGCGAAATAATATCAGCATATTGAAAGAAATTATTCCATTTTTTAATGGTTCTACAAAACAGCAATTTGTTTTAAAGAATATTTTGAATCACAAATTAAAATGATTATGCCAAACACGATAATTGAGATGCATGATGGTATGCAACAATTTAAATCATAACGTTTAAAAGTAGTCATTTTTATTCGCTACATTTAAAATTTACATTTTGTAAATTTTAGTTGGCTGTTTTTTCAAAAGGACCCCCCCCCCCCCAAATGACCCACTGGATCTGCCACTGTATTATACAAATATGTATTACATAAATAGTACACATACGGTTTTCACTTTCGTTTTCCATTACGGAAGTCCCGTAAATTTTCTGCGATTTATTCGTGTTCAGGGTTTTATATTAGTATAGTGTTATTTCTGTCCAACGTGTTTCGGATAGTCTGAATAAATATAATACTACTTGAACATAAAGAAGCCCAGGAATAAGTGTCGATGTAAAATAGAGAAACACTGTTAGTCAAGGTGGTGACACGTTATTGCTTCACTTGATAAATAATAGTAGACGATTTGATAAATTGTTTTTTGTTGAAAAAACATGTGATTTACATCTTTTGGATAATGCCAACCGATATTTTCATTTCAACGCCCATGTAGATTGAAATAAAAGGACAAGAATTATCGTGAATGAACATTACTGTAAGATATACTAGGACGAAAACTAATTTTTTAGCCAAAATATTCACAATATTTTAAATTTATAGAAATGTTTGTTGGATAAATAAATAAAGAAATATAATTATTGAAACTGTCCCATCGAAAGTAAACATTTTGTGTTGAACATTTCATTCTAGTCACTTCATTCTGATACGTATTTTACTATTATTTGTTAATATTTAAAAAAAAATGTGTGGAAATTGATTTCATTTGCACTTAGAATTGATTAATGTAAATTATTTATTAAGGGTACGATTGGAACACATGAACGTCAGACAAGGCCGTATCTGGGGGGGGGAGTCCAGGGTGTCTGACCCTCCCGAAAATTCTTCAATATTTTACGAATGTTTAAAATACTTATTTATTTTTAATACCAACATAAATATTTTCAGTCAAAAATGACTTAAGTTCCAATTAATCATTGACTGATTTTAATTTTATATCATAATATTATATGAAATTATGATATTAATTTTAATAAAAGAAGAATAAATCTTTTTCTGTCATATTTTTAACCAAATAATAGAAGTTATAATGTAAATTCAATAAAATTACAATATACATGTTTTGGACCCCTCCCGAAAAAAATTTCTAAATACAGCCTTGACGACAGAGTGAACGTTTAAAACATTGATAATTCGTACAATAAATAAACATTAGTTAGTGTTAGCAACGTGCTGCTGAAAATAATGCTGTATCTACTTCAAAAAAAACACTCAAACGAAATATGGGATTAATCACAAGTTTTTTCAGATTATTGCGAGTTTTTATTTCGGAGGCTCATACATGAGAGAACGGAGAGAATATTAAATTACTAAAATATTCATTCACATATACTAAGCTACTTTTGAAAGGTATTTTAATACAGGGTGTCCAACGAATGTAGAAATATTGTCA
>NW_020272357.1:0-5108 GCF_003268045.1 Sipha flava
CATCTGCCCGTACCACTTGCAATTCCCTCCGCCGCTGGCGCGCCACTCCGTCAACTTTTTCCTTCTCGGGACGACGTGCACACCTCGACGCCATCACGGCTATGCTACGAACGCGAGTGGTTTTCTATTTCGTCGTATCCGTTGGACTAATGCTGAACATTGAACGTCTGCAACAGAAATAATAATGCGCACGAGTCATGAAATAAATATCGATTGTACGTTATTATCGTTAAAACGAAATTTTTTTACGTCGTTACGACTGTAAACATCAATCGGAGATCGATTAACAGTATCTCCTGCAACATAGATTCCCCTAACGATTACTGCCCGTTGATTTATCTACGCGGCTAGATTATCTGTTCGATTAAAAGAATCCTTTTCAAGAATATCTGATTCTTCAGTATGATTTATTTTGCCTGACAATTGTTTTCAAGTACCTATGATTTGTGAACTATATTGGTCGAAGTGCTTAGACGAAACAACTCCTAGATATAAAAGACAACATATATAATACGAAGGATACGCATTATCGTACAAGGTGTTCTATGGTCGTTTCGGTGTTTCATAATGTTTAATCGTCTTGATGATTAGAAAATTGTTTATATCATAATTGTTTCAAATTTTGTTAGAAACATCATTAGTCAATGAACTCATATTTTTATGCATATTTTAAGTTCTTTATAATTTATATTATAACCACTTAACATTCAGCATTTTTTGTGTTAAATTATTTTTGAAAAACTAAAAATTCAAAATAATGTTCCACTGTATTATACGCGATAATTGTAACATTAGTATGGAATACGTAAAGGAAAAGCATAAGATACACTTTAAACTAAACAAATTACATTTTAGGATTGTTTTTTGATAGGTAAATCGAGAAAGAAAAGAAAAAACTCGAGATTCTTAAATTTATACTCTATATTTGTGTTTCTCAATGATTCTATTATACTGACATATTAAAATATATCGAACTTTGCGATGCATCGTGAGAAATGAGGGTCAAATCTTGTGCTTTATTATAATAATTAAATCGGAATTCTGAAATTTATAAGTATTAAACAACATAACTTATTATGCTTCATTATATCAAATATAAATTAACATTTTGTGTCATTTAATATACTGCTTGACACAATTGGACTTATACTGCGACACAGTGATCTATATACATAAAAAATGAAATCTATTATTTATACTACATTATAGGAGACATAATGCGTTAAAAAGAATACTATATTACGTAATGATTATTGTTGTCATTTCTTCTAACACAATGTGTAATTGTATTTTTGTTGGTAAAAATCATTGTTATAATGTAATATTATGTTTTTTTAACTAAAAAAATTTTATATTGTAGACGTAAATTAAGTATGTAATATTAAAATATTAATATAATTAATGAGTGGAGAAAGTGCGCAGCATTTTAATTTTAGTCCAATAAATTTATCTAGATTGTCTTGTTATTGTTTTACACGTGATGGTTAACAATTAAAAACTAGACGCTTCCGTACATTTATAATTCTAGTTAACTTGAACCTAAAAACATTAAAAACTTTATGTTACTCTAAAATCACCAATAATCAAAACTCATTGAAAATGATTGTTTATTATTCAAACATATTAGTAAATATCAAATAAAAATATTACCTATGTAATATTTACGTAAAATCAATAGGCCCATGCAAATATTTCAAACAATATATTACATGAGTATGGTTTTACCTGTTATGCCATACATAACTATTGTTAAATATTACTTTCTTGTTTTGTAAAATTGACTGAGTATTGGTTTGTTTTTTTATCAAATATAATTCTGTCAACTATTACAGTGGATTTAATGTGCAACATTAAACCACAGAGTACTGAATGCATTGCTAACCTACAATGATTATTGGTCCATAGCAAATGAACAGTGATAATTAGTGCGCAACAATAATGGTATAATAATTACTGCAACCGTCTTGGTTTCACTCACGCGATAATTATTTATTCTATGTACTATAATTAACGAGATTTTTTTTTGTGACTTATAATTAATAAAATACCTATCTTTGAAAATGTATCATTTGTTTTCATAATTTAGCATAAAAACTAAACATTGTTCATCGAGAGCTATTATAGATATAATTATTTGATTTTATAACAACACAATTTATTGTTAGTGTACGTAAAAGTTAAAATGTTGACATTATTAAAAAAATAATTTGATGATTCGGCCGTTCGTTTATCGGTTTGTTCATTTGAGCCATTAATCTTATTGATTTATTTGACTTACATTTAACTGTCACGCGTTAGACAATTTGCAGAATACGTCGTCGTTATACGTGTATTTTTTTTAATTCATACGACGTAATCGTTCTTTACATGGAATTGACATATCCCGTTTATGAAAAGCAATTTATATCGTGTATCAGGTTATACAATGAAAAGAATACATCTCTTTTTACATATCATGCAATAAATAGATATATTTCATCATAAAATCATAAAAATTAAATTAAAATTAAAAATTATTAATAGGTTAATACACGTAAATTAATATATAAATAAATAAACTATTTGTTTTATATATATATATATAAATATCATAATTAATTAAATTAAAAAAATAATTAGGTTAATATTTAAATTTTGACAGTTTTAAAGAGCCAATCTTCTATTGAACGAAATTTCTACCTTCAATTTTAACTGTCTACAAACCTTTATATTTTAAGTGTAAATATTTTATCGAATAATATTCAAGAAAATTGAAATAATTAATAGTTATTGTAAATTGTTTACATTATAACGCGAGATATACCAACTAATGTATACATAAATAATATAATAAATAAATCAAGTTAGCACACTATATTCATATTTTGAACGCTTATAAATAATTAGTACATTAATATTGTTTAGATGCTAATTAAAATAATCTGAAATAAATTTATTTTTTATTCTTTAAGTTAAAAATACATAAAGAATAACCAATTGTTATTAATAATAAAATAGATTTCTGGAGTTATGTGCATTTTTATTATAAAATAATTCGTAATAAACCGTGTGTTTGAATAATTATGATTTTTATGTTGAGTTTAGTGTTTTATTGTTTATATAAATTAAATTTTATAATATTAATTTTTGTGAAAAAATTACTTAAGCTTATTACATCAATAGTGAGTTGTATTACGTACAGCTATAACGCAGAAATAAAATTTACCAAAGGAGAAATATAAAAAATTCTTATTAAATAATATATATATATATATATATATATATATATAAAGTATATTTATATACGGAATGGCATTTCAAATGGAGTTTATCGTTAATTCCGTGTTAATTTAATGATGTTTTTAAAACTATTATTTTTACTAAAAACGTATATAAAACGTGCTATTAAATCGTAATAGATCATATAACATAACACGTAGGAAGTACACACCTATCCTTTCTAAAATATTATTATTGCAATATTGCAGAAAATTTGACTTTCTAAATGTTTTCTATACGAAATTTATTTGACCTTGGATCACGTGTTTAAGACGATTTCTATAACAATTGACCTACGTATTTTCAATACCATTACATTACTGATACCGAAGATGATCAACAAAGACTATACTGGTACGTTAAATGCTGGTACATGCATACATTTAACAATTGAAATCAAAACACGGTTATATTATAAAGAAAAATATTCAACCACAGGACACACTGTTGAAAATTCATAATAAAAAATATGTGTATAATATATTGATAATAAAATACATTTCAACCGGAGTCTAACGTTTTTTGTGCAGAATTTTCCGCGGAATCGAACTCCGAGTGAATAACATACAGAAAATAATGTAAATACTTATACGTGTGCGAGAGAAAACATTGTAAATATTCCTGTCACGGTAAACGGGCTGACGGATAATTATTGTTGGAATAAGATTTTCGGTCCTGTTCGAAACGATCACAAGTAATTGCATCGCGATTAATGGCCCCGTTATACCGTGCTATAGTAACGTAAAAAATAGAAAATCGTTCGAACACGGCAGACCGTTTTGTATAAATATACACAGCAGAAACAGAAGTTCGCAGCGTGGATGGATTCGCAGCAATGACATCGACACAATCGAAATATCTGTTTTCGAAAACAACGATAAAATATTAAACGTGGAAATCGGTTGGTTTAGGTTTAGTAAATATACTTTTACCTAATTGTGCTGCGAGAACCGAAGCGATGAAAGTTTCGAACGCGGGTTATGCACGTTTATTTAATACGATTTACCTACTACGGACGTTTCTAATTCGTTGTCCGGTGTTGCGTTCAATTTTCAAAACGTTAATTATCAATATTACGACAACGAAAAACCCGGTGATGGTTTACCGTTTTAGCCCGTATTGGAAAAAACGGCGATCGGATGTGGTTTACAAGAGCGAATATGACTATTACGCTTAGTGTTTCATTGCGCCAAGGCTCGTACAAACTAGGATAATAATAATAGTATAATAATAACAATAACAATAATAATGACTTTGTATTCATAACATCGTCATTATTATAATGCACGTAACGCGCGTGCATGCGAGCACAATGTAACAATGGAAAAACACGCGTCGCGCGAAACCACTGCACGCATTCACCAGACCGCGTATTACAAGTTTTCACCGAAATAAAAGTCACTCTGGTAAATAGCTCACCACGAATTTATAATGATGATGACGATAAAAATAATAATAATACGATTGTCGCTTTAGATTTAAATCCGACTCGAAGAACAGACGATTGCCCAACGGTTTCCCTACAGGTTATCGTCGTAACTTTATTTCAGCGCCTCTGTATCCCGAACGTAAAAAAAAAAAATCCACTGCTCGCGAGATTCGAACGGGGATCGCAACGTTTCGGTTGCCGTCGTCAAACATTTTCGGTTAACGGGGCGTGCGCCGAAAGGGATTTTTCCGAAATATCCGAGCCGGGTGCAGTTCGGAAAGTGGCGGAATTATCGGTCGATACCCTGTTCGCGCGGCCCGTAACGTCCGAAATCACCGGCGACCTCGACCAAATTTTTCGCGCGCACCAGACGAGTTGGCTCTCAAACGTCCGCTCCTCTCGATCCTTCCCCCCCCGCCCC
>NW_020272358.1:0-5117 GCF_003268045.1 Sipha flava
TAACGCTTCTCAAGTGCCGGCCGGGAACTGGACCTAGGTCTTGCTAACGAGGCTCTCGTCGGCCGATGCGCAGGGTTATGCCCTTGGCCGGGTGTAACATCTGCGCATCGACTGTGGAAAAACCAAATGTATTCGCGCGGAACAACGTCGGGCCGTGCCGACGCCACGTCCGCGCGGAATGTTTCGCCGTCAGGGTATTAGAGGAACGGGTGTGGTCCCCTGAGGGTTTCGACTGTCTCAGGTGCTCGATCAAAGCACACGGCAGGCCTGGACCGACGAGTCGTCGGGTGAAAGGGCCGGTCGAAATACGAGTATCGTGGTCTGGAGGCACACCTGAGGCCGTAGGCGTAAGGGCGTCTCAGGTGCCGCAAGGCGTATGGCTGGCACAATTGTCAACCGAAGTGTACGAAAGCTACGATCTGGCCTAAAACCGCCGCGCCCGGTCTTCCGAGCGCGGCGGGATCTGTTCCTCGAAGTGCCATGGCGGCGGTATAGGGGCACGGAGCAATCCGGGCCCTGCATTTGGGAGTAACCGATCGTGACCGGGGTACACGTAACAAGCCCCGGCGCGAACCAAAACCCGCGAAACGGTCCTCCCACCAGGAGGGCAAGTCCAAGGCCCGCCATAGAGTAGCGGGAGTCGGACTAATCCACCGACTAGAGGTCTGGGCGATCCCGGGCGCCCCGTCGTTGCCAAGCGGCGTGGCTCCCTTTTTTCCAACATGAATACTAGTAATCAAAGCCTCGGAGGGGCGACCGTCCAAACAGCGGCGTCGCCCACACGTGTTGGAGCGGAAACGGTCGGGAACGAGTGCCCGGCCCGGACCGTAGTGGCTTGTGTTGAGTGCGGTAGAAAGTTTACCTCCAAGATTGGTGTAGGTGTCCACATGCGTAGCGCCCACGGGGAAATCGCTAATGCCCAAATAAACATCGAGGGAAAAAAGACTCGATGGTCCGATGAGGAAAAGCGTATGCTGGCAGAGTTAGAAGCTGTGGCGTTAGCCGAAGGCGCGCTCCCTAATCGTATAAATGGACTTTTAGTCCAGAAGCACCCCGGCCGTACCTTGGAGGCCATCAAGGGACGGAGAAGGACGGCCGAGCACCGCGAACTTGTTCGCGTTGCCCGAGCCGCGGTAATTGGACAAGGGGTAGCACCAGAACGCCAGCTGGTTACGAATGAGGGAGCAGGGGTAAGCGAGGAACCCGCTCTAACTGCCAACGACGAGGATGGAGAATCATGTGCGTATGACCGAGCAAACGATGTGAGCAATCGCAGCTTGAGGGCGGAAAAGATCGTCGCCCAACAGGCCTTGGACCAGCTGTCCAAGGTGTCCGGTCACGGAGTTCAAAAACTCCTCGACGCCGCACGACTCCTAGTCGAGCATGACGCTGATCCATGCGATATGATCGTCGCATGGTATCGGGAATACGGCAAGACCCCAGTGAAGGGGCCCACGGTTCGGCCCGGTGCGGCGGCAGCAATGTCGTCTGCCCAGGAAAGGGTAAAATTCCGTGGTGGTCGCGGCGCGGACAGGGCGAAAGCCGTGGCTTCGCGCCCGTCGACCAGCCGAGGAGTGTTAAAGTCCGCCCTCTATAGAAGGAACGTGACAGAGTGGAGGAAAAATAAAAAGAACGTTGTCGATCGGATATTAACGGGGATCGACCCGGGAGCAGCTTTACCCGGGTACGATGCGATGCTTAAATACTGGGTGCCTATCTTAGAAGCGGATGATAGCGAAGCATTCACCCAGACCCCGGCCGCGCCGCCCGCCATAGCGAGCGCGGTAACTAGATTGCCCAACGTTCTATCCGCGATCTCGGTCGCGGAAGTGTCCAACACTTTGCCTAACGCCAACATAGCGGCAGGGCCCGATGGGTTTGGGGCCCGATTATGGCGACGTCTTCCTTTAGAGCTTTTAGCCGGAATATTTAACATGTTTGCCGCGTGCGGGCGTTTGCCAAAGGAGCTGGTAGCGTCCCGTACCGTGTTCGTGCCTAAGAAGGGTGATCCCGGGTGTCCGGGCAGTTACCGGCCGATCTCCATCGCGTCGGTGGCGGTCCGGCACTACCACCGGATACTTGCACGTCGGCTTGAGGGAGCGAACCTGATCGACGCACGGCAGCGGGCGTTTCGCAGGGCGGAAGGGGTCGCGGAGAATATCTTCCTCCTCGATTCGCTCTTGCGGGATGCACGTTCGTCGTGCAGGGGGCTGTGTTTGGCGTCGCTGGATTTATCCAAGGCGTTCGATACGGTCTCCCACGAGTCGATAACCGCCGCGATGCGGGGCGTCGGTCTTGACCGCCGCTTCGTAGAGTACATTCGCGGTGTGTACGCAAAGTCGGGTACGTTCCTGCAGGTCGCCGGGCAATGTTCGCGGGCCCTGGAGGTAAAACGAGGCGTCAGACAGGGAGACCCGCTTTCTCCCCTCCTTTTCAATCTGGTAGTAGACACCGGTCTACGTGCGATACCAGATTCCGTAGGCTATACGATTGGCAAAGCCAGGGTAAACGCTATCGCGTTTGCGGACGACGTGGTTCTGGTGGCCGAAACGCCTACCGGACTGCGCCGTGCGTGCGAAGCGTTCACTAAGCGGTTGTCGATAGCCGGGCTGAGGCTGAACCCAGCGAAGAGTGCAACGCTGACTCTGGTACCCTCTGGACGTGTCAGAAAAGTCAAAGTTGTCGGGGAAGTGTACTCCTTAGGGGGGCGCGTCTCTCCCGGCGCTGGGCATTTCCGACCTCTGGAGCTATCTGGGGTTGTCGTTCGCAGGCGGAAAGCTAAGTGGATTTAAAAGCGCGTCGTACGCAGAGTTTCTAGGGCGGATCAGTGCCGCCCCAATGAAACCACAAATGAGACTCGCAGCTGCCAGGGACTTCCTGATA
This sequence comes from Sipha flava, assembly GCF_003268045.1. Lineage (NCBI taxonomy): Eukaryota > Metazoa > Arthropoda > Insecta > Hemiptera > Aphididae > Sipha > Sipha flava. The sequence goes on from NW_020272358.1 coordinate 2,884, forward strand.
CCGAAACTCGTTCACGAGCTGACGTTCACGGTCGTTCCTGCGGGTAAACTGCGGGTACTGTCCCACGAGACAAGACGCGCGGTCCGCCGCTGGCTTAATCTGCCCTCTTCGTGCCCCAATTCGTACATTCACTCGCCAACCTCGGCGGGGGGACTTGGAATTCCCGATTTCGTGCGGTTTGTGCCGACTAATCGTGTGAACCGCTTGGTAAGACTTGAGAACTCGCCTGTTCTCGCCGTCCGCGAAGCGTTCCGGCTCCACGGAGCCGCGGCGTTAGCGAGCGCGCGAAGGCAGTGCGAGTCGAACTCCCTCAAGCAATCGCATGCCCTAAGCCTCTTGAAAAGCGTGGATGGTTCGGAGCTGAGATTATGCTCCGATGACTCGGCGTCTGTCGCGTGGCTTCGGAATCCGGACGGTATCCCCGGTAAGGATTTCAAAGACTACGCGCGGATGAGAATAAACGCGCTCCCGAGTCGCAAGCGTGTCAACCGCGGACGTCGCGGGCCGGTGTTCTGCCGTGCCTGCGGCGCTCCGTCGGAGACCCTTGCCCATATTGTACAAAGTTGCCCACGTACTCACGGGGGCCGGCTGATGCGCCACGATTGCGTGGTGAATAAACTAGCTGGCGCGTTCACCGATAAAGGGTACACCGTCGAGACGGAGTACCTTTTCAAGTTGCAAAACGGCAACCTTAAGCCGGACATCGTCGCGACGATAAGCGACGGTACAAGAGGCCGGGTGTCCGTCATTTGCGATGTGCAAATTGTTAGCGCTAATGGAACCGAGGCGTGGCACGCGGACAAGGTACGAAAATACGAAAGCCGAGCCGATCTGAAGACCGAGATTCGGCGCCGACACCAATCTACCGACGTACGAACGGTAGCCAACACGCTGACATGGCGTAGCGTGTGGCTGCCCTCGAGCAGCCGCAGCCTTAGGGCCCTTGGGTTCAGTACGGGCGTCCTCGCCTCGCTCGCCACGCGGGCGATGCGGGGGACTGTGCTGAACTGGTACGCTTTCAACGCAAGTAACACTCGCCACTCGCGGACTGGCGTCGGGTGATCGCCCCGTCACGACCGCAAAGACCGTTGGCCTCCTCGACCAACTTCCTTCTTCCTTCCTAGTCACCTCCCATCCTATCCAAACCTCCTGCCTCCTCCATGGTAGGCTTGTACGTGATGACGGCGCCCCACCGGCTTCCATCGTCACTCTCATCTCCTCCGGCTAATCGGGGTAAGCCAGACACGGGCGTCCAAGCGCGGGTGCCATTGATTCGGTGTCCGTGTGTCCGTGTTCGACTGATACATAGCCAAATGCCTCGTCATCTAATTAGTGACGCGCATGAATGGATTAACGAGATTCTCACTGTCCCTATCTACTAGTTCCGCTCCTACCGTGGAAGTGTGCAGTCGTGCGTTTCCGCGTTTGTTGTGCTCCGCGACGTGCCCTCTGGTGGCAGTACACGGCAGGAGTAACTATGACTCTTTTAAGGCCGGGGATTATCCGTGAAGGCGAAACGCCGGGGTTGAACCATAGATGTCGGGCGGCGTCACTTTGCGAACCGACCGTATTTCAACCATAGATGTCTCACCGTCCCCACATTGCAAAGCCGAAGGGTGTATACCATTGATGGGGCGGCGATTCACTTTGCGCGATCTCCGGGAGGGAACCATAGATGGCTCCGTCCCTCACTTTGCGACAATTGCCGGCGCAAGCCCAAGCGGGGTAAAGCCGGTCCTTATCGGGTCGCTTTCGCGGTCTAAGTGGAAACGCACTTGAGGTGCGCCCGGGCGGGGCTTCCGAACGGATGGGACTGCGAAGTCTCGCTCGTCTCTGTTGCTCTTACCCCGGGCGCATTCTTCGGTGCTCGGACTTGGGGAATCCGAGGGCTCCGGACGGCGTCACCGTGGCGTCGGATTGCAAGATCTGGCGTGTTCGGGGATCGCCTTTAAGGGGCCCAACACCGGTGGAACGAGGTGCGACGAGCTGGGCGTCGCGGGTCAGCCGCTGGTCTCGCCGGGCTCGCTGTAAGAAGTGGGCTCGGGGACGGCTGGTTAGGCTGGTCCATGGCCACCGGACGGTTTTCACGAAGGTCGCGGCACCGAGTCGATGGGCGTCAAAAGTGCTCCAGGGTCGGGCGTCGCGCACTTGTGCGCGCCGCACGGCTTTTGGCAGAAATCGAACCTCTCTTCCGAGCTCTATGCGTACGCGGTAACGCTTCTCAAGTGCCGGCC
>NW_020272359.1:0-5379 GCF_003268045.1 Sipha flava
GAAATCGGAGGAAAACTCGAGGAACCAGAGGAGCCGACAGATCGGAGTTTTACGGCGTCATTCGCGCGTGGGTACGCGTGATCGCCACGTCATCACCGGCGGCGGCGGCGTCGTAGGCGGGGCGAGCGTCGGTTCCACTCTACCCGGGTAGATCGAGCTAGCGTTCAAAAGTGCGTGAGCTCCAAGGTTCAACAGGTGCTAAAGTGCGCGACCACCGCGATCTGTGCGTATAACACGACAACGCGAACGGGCCGGTGTCGATTTTGAGTCGGCCTGTATAAGCCGAGAAGGCGAAGTAGACCGGAGTACGCGAGGTAAGTCCTTTTAAATAAGGGAGGTTAAGGGGCTTAGAAGGCTAGGCAACAGTTAGGGATGGGAGAGGTCGCAATGGAGGAGGCGGAAAGGACAGGTACGAAAAAGAGGAGAGTGGCATCGGAGGAAAGCATCGTGTCGGAGGAAAATAAGGGAAAGAGGATCAGCGTCTTAGGGTTGGAACAGATTAGGAGACTGGGGGCCCTGATCTCAGGCCAAAGGGAGAACAAGAGGTTGACGATAACGGCAGCGACAGAGATGGAGGAGGCTATGGCGAAACTGGAAGAGGCGATATTGAAACTAGGAGAGGAGAACGCCAGGTTGGAGGGTAGTCTGGAGGAGAATAGACGTAATTTGGCGGAGGTCCTCAAGGCGGGTTTCAGCCCCATGGGAGAAGATAAAGAAAGAGAGGTAGAAAAGGAAACAGAGGTTGAGGTAGAGATTGAGGTAGATGGGGGAGCCCCCCCAACCAAGATCAAGAGGAAAAGGAGGAGGAAGAAGGAAAACAAGGCAGGGGAATTACCAGCCAAGTTGGTAAGGATGAAGGATTTGAAGGTATGTGAGGAGTTACCAGTCGCCAGGTCCGAGAAGGACACCAATCAATTTACCACAGTGGTAGGTAGGAGGGTTGTGAAGGCAGACAGGGAGAGTGAGGATAGAAAAAAGGAAGCGCTAAGGAAGAAGGAACTCCCGAAATCTTTCATAGTCCGGGGGGGGGAAAAAGGATTGGGAGAGGTCAAAAAGAGCTTGTGGTCGGAGATTGTAGGAAGGTGGGTGCTCCCAAGGTGAGCAAAACTTCGGTTTTACCAAGGGGGGATTTAAGATTGATTCCTGGCGACGCGAGGACAGAAGGGGCGCTAAGAGACCTTATGAAGGAGGGGAAGGTTGAGGTCCTGGAGGGAAAGCCCAGATGGCCGAAGGTTGTTATTTTCGATGTGGAAAGGGAGTTGCGTAAGGAGGAGATACCAAGGGCGATTTTAACACAAAATCCAAGTTTGGGGATAGAGGAGGAGGAGAGCGAGGGTTTGATCAAGCCCATCTTCCAGACGGGCCCGAAAGAAAGCAGATTAACAAACTGGGTTTGTGAGGTCTCTCCAGTGGTTTTCAGGAGGCTAGAGGGCAAGAGGCTGTACATAGGGTATGGTTTGAGCAAGGTGAGGGAGTGGGTAGACGTTACTCAGTGTAACAAGTGCCAGGGCTTCGGGCACCAGGAAAAGAAGTGTCTTAGGAAAGAGGCAGTATGCGGGCACTGTAGGAAGAAAGGGCACAGGATGAATGAGTGCAAGGAGAAAGATAAGAAGCCGAGGTGTTTCAACTGCGGGTTGGGTTTCACGGCCAGGCACAGGGGTTGCAGAGTCAGGGAAGGGGTAGCCAGAGCTACCGTGATAGGAACCTCGTACGTTCCAAATGAATAGGTGGGGGAATTTCGAAATTTCCGTCGTACAGTTGAATATGAACGGCCAACTGGCTGTCCCACTTCAGCTGTTCGAATTTTTTAGAGAGGAGAAGGTAGAGGTACTTCTTTTACAGGAGCCACCATTAGAGTCAGGTAGGTTACACGGCTTCGACTTCTAGGGGGTCATGGCAAACGGGAGGGACAAGGCAGAGGCGTCAATTGTTATCCTTAGCGACGACATTGAAGTCATGGCCATTAGGGAACTCACGGATAGGTACATCGCGGTGGCTACGATTAGGAAGAAAGGGGGCAAGGAGATCACTATGATTTCGGCGTACTTTAAGTACAGCATTCCGGTTAGGTTCTTTACAGAAAGGGCACATTCTTGGCAGGATCGGGGAGGACGTGGTAATAGGTGCCGACGTCAACGCACAAGCAGAATCCTGGCACAGTAGGAAGGGGAACCACAACGGGTGGGCTAGGGGGACCAAGGTGGCAAAGTCCACAACATGTGCGTAAAACCCCAAAGGCGACTCGTGGTCCCGGCTCCTCAAGGAGCCGGAACTGATTATACAGTACCTGGAGAAGTAAGTGACACGCGCGATGTTGTCGCACTGGAACCCGTTGTAACGGTTTTTTTTTCGTTTCGCAGGAGAATGGAATGTGGAATGACGGCGGCCACCCAAGTGGCCTACTTCAAGGTTATCCGCAAGTGTTCCTGAAGGCCACGACGATATTCATATACCGTGACTCCTCCTTTCCCCGCGACCAGTCCGGAGTGGGGCCTGATTCCGGACTAGTGGACCGCATGACGTACAGCATGCACGTACGAGTGTCCACTACAAAGGCGCGGGGAAGATCACTACCCAGGAGATCTTCAATCGGAAAACGGAGGAGGCCAGGAACACGGTCGAGATGTCGGCCATTTACGGGCTGGTCGCCAAAATGCGCGCCGTGTTGTCGGAGAAGCTCGGCGCGCTTGAAGAACACTTCAGCAAGTGCTCCGCCAAGGTGGACGTCGCAGCGAGGGTTGTCGACGGGAGAAAGACCAACGTGAAGGTAAGCGATCATTAGTCATTCGTATGGGATACGTGTAATACAATCGTTTTTGTTCAACAGATCTCCAAGTTGTGGCGTCAGGTGACCACCTCCCTGTGCGCGATCATCATCTTCGACGGCAAGCACCGGGTGGGGGTGGTCCAGCATCTGATGGTGGCGGAGTACCTGGCCGCCCAGAGAAACGAAGAGGGGACGTTCGTCATTTGGGTGGCCAAACATAAGCTTGGGGACAAACGGCCGGCCATCGTTGTCCTCGATGCGGCTACCGCCGAGTTCGTGGACCGGTAAGTAGTGCACGCGCGTTATCCGTTCGCGACGACGACGTAAGCTAATCTCCGGTTCGGTTTTTTTTTGTTTCAGTTACTACTTGCTACGCCGCAAGGTGGATAACGTGGCCGTCGACAATTTCTTCGTCACCAACACCGGGCATGAGGTCAACAAGATCTTTGACCTCCTAACCACCGCCATCCGGGAGAAGGACTTCCGGTACCCAGACGGCGATTTAGTGAAAGTGTCCGGTGGTTGGCTGCGAAATCAGCTGGAGACGTCGGCGGTCGATCACGGACCGGCGGTGGCGGGCCAGGTTGCTGCAGCGCTGCAGCACACGGAGGACACCGCACGGAGACACTACCAGATGGGCAGCTCGACCACGGCCATCCGTCAGCACCAGGCGGTGGTCGCGGTCGAGCAGTTAAAGCTAATGGACGAGTTCATCTGCGCCGAGTAGCGCTACGGTCGTTCGAGATCGACGACGGATTTCTAATAATTTTTTTCGTTTCACTTGCAGTCTGGAAATGTTCTTCGTGGGGGAAGCCAAGAATAAACCGCAGGCGTACGAGGAGTTCCGGGCACAGCTGCATGAAAAACATTAAATGCAGAACATGTTCCCGGGCGCAACGCTGACCCGGAACTTCTACAGCATGATAATCGAACGGTGGACGATGAATCTGGCCGACTCCATCGCCAGGGAAGTTGTCCGCCACTGCTGGCGGGAGAAGTTCAGAGCACCCCTCGGTGTGGTGCAGCTAACCCACGTGGCGCGCGATCTGGGGTGCACCTGGTGGACGAAGAATGAATTTACCAGTCAGGTTGTAGCGCCGCGTAAACGGACTGCTGCAACAGTTGTAAATATTTAATTTGTAAATATGTAAATAATATGTAAATATGTTTTGTAATTGTTTTTATTTATTTAATGTATATTTTTTTGTAATAACTCATCATTGTGACTATAATTATTATAATTATTATTATTATTATTATTATTATTATTATTATGAAAATAAATAAACGATTGAAAAACGAAAAAGAAATTGTAAAATTCCTATAAAATAGATATAAGCGACCCTATCTCATCACTGGATTTAAATATAAATTTTTTTTTTGTAATCAACTTGGATTGTTAATTGGAGACGAGTTAAGTTAACGAAATTTATTGAATTAATTTTTAACTTAATCGAACACGAACTCGAACAACGGATAGAGTGGTGAACAACACTCGCCCTTACAGTGGACAATTTTTAGGAATAGCCCGATGAAAGGGTTGGTTAGGAAAAAAAGGTAAAGTCGAAACAGTCCCAAGCTTGGGACTCGACGACCACTCAAACCTTTTTCGCGCGTAACTAGTCAATAACTAAAATACTAATATTAATAATGTCAATGAAGTAGTTTGACGCGGACCCGTGCTGCAGCCGTTACCGAAACAGCCGTCGCCGACCATGCCCTTATCTCGCTCATCAACCACCACTCTGCGGCACGCAACGTCGCAGTGACACTCCGTCCTCCCATCCATCACCGTACAGGGGACGCGAGCGGCCGCTACGACGTCCGACAGGTACCACCATCTGAACCGTGCTGTTTTTCCGAGACCGAGTAACGACACACAGCTCCATTTTTCTTTGTTATCTTTTTTTTTGTGTCATTGTGTTCACCACCACACACTGTGCACACCTTTTAGTGTACATTATTATTATTATTATTACTATCATTATTTATTTTTTTTAATAAATATTCATTGTTTGATCACGAAACGGGAATTGTTATTTTATTATTGATATTATAACCACTTGGACCGTATTCTCCACATCTGCGACCGAGCGCACAACATCGTCACCAGCAGGGGCGGATCCAGAAATTTTTTACGGAGGGGGCGCAAAATAAATTGTTCTTATACTTACGACTAAGCTGCCTAAATTGTAACATAATATGTAAAAGCAACAAAAATTATGTTAGCCCATAGCTATCAGTAATATATAAAATAAAAAATAAAATCAGAAAAACATTCTCAAATAATTATTTTTAAGTAGGTACTTGAAATATAAGGTGTATTAAGAAAAATGTTCTATGAGTTTAAGTTCTCCTTCAAGCTTTGTTGATATAAGAGGAACTGTTTAATAAGCTGCTGTATTGATTTGACACTTTTTCAATTGCATTATTAAAAAGATTGCTGTTATTAATTAACTGAGTCAGATTAGAAGGAACTAAAAAGTTCAAATTAAAACCTTGCATATTATCACCAGAGAACCTTATATCAAAATCATGAATGATTTCGTCTAGTAATGGTATATAAATAGATAGACGCCAGTATGTATAAATGTCATCATCAGACACATCAA
>NW_020272360.1:0-7635 GCF_003268045.1 Sipha flava
CCATATTGTTTACTTTTATAACTTGTGAAATAAATCAATTAAGAAGAAAGTATATAACCAATTTGTTTATTTAGGTCATCAAAATGACACCCAAAACAACAAAAAAGGCCAAGACAACACCTACTACAAAACCTAAAAGATTTATGTATTCTCCATCAAAAGTGCAACAAGCATTAAAGGCTGTACATGATGGAATGAGTGAGAACAAAGCAAGTCAAACGTTTAATGTTCCTAGAACCACATTAAGAAATAAGCTGTCTGGAAAATCACCTGAAGTATCAACTGGTCATAGTGGAACTACATCGGTATTAGGTAATGAAATAGAACAAATGTTGGTTAAATGGCTCTTACATTGTAGTCGAATGGGATTTCCAATAGGTCGTGAAAATCTGTTATGCTCTGTTAAAAAGTTTGTTGATGAATCTAAACACACCATTTTCAAATAATCGTCCAGGGAAAAAATGGTTTTACAGCTTTTTATCTAGACATAAAATTCTATCACAGAAACATTCTGAATATGTAAACCGTGCCAGAGGATCAGTAACTGAAATTAAAATTAAGAACTGGTTCAAAGAAGTTCATGAGATATTGGGTGAAAATGCTTCTATACTGGAAGATCCTAGCAGGGTCTTTAACATGGATGAGACCTGTTTTAACTTAGCTCCTAAGGGTGAATTAATTATTGGAGAGAGAGGTAGAAATGTATATGATGAACATACAAACTCAAATAAAGAAAACGTCACTACACTTTTCGGTACAAATGCCTTAGGAAAATGGGCACCTCCTCTCACAATATTTAAGTATGAAAGGATTCCAGCAGCTCTAGTTAAATCTGCACCATCTGGTTGGGGAATCGGAAAATCTGAGACAGGGTGGATGACCTCAGAAACATTTTTTGAGTATATGGCAAATATGTTTTTACCATTTTTAAATGAAGAAAATATTATTCGGCCAGTTATTGTTTTTTTGGATGGTCACAAGTCACACCTTAGTTTACACTTGAGTAAATTTTGTCGTGAAAATGGTATGATATTAGTTGCATTATATCCTAACTCAACACACATATTGCAACCACTTGATGTTGCTGTATTTGGACCATTAAAATCAAGATGGAAGAAGATAGTTAAACAGTGGCGTATTGAAAAAGAAAAGGAAATATCTAAAATTGATGTACCAACAGCTCTGTCCCAAATCATTTATGACAAAGAAATGACTAGTAATATTAAGTCTGGATTTCGTACAACTGGGATATATCCTTACAATTCAGATAATGTGGATTATTTCAAAATTATCTTAAGAGCTGTATCAGATCATGATACTTTAATTGATCTCAATAATATTAAGTGTCACCTAAGTTATGTAGAAACGAAAATTAAAAAAATTGATATTAATCTATTAGACGAATTTAAAAGAACAAGAAGAGGACAATATGAGTGGGACGGAAATACAAATTCAACAATGTTGTTTACATTGTGGTCAGAAATAATGGATGATGTGAACAACCCTGAGATTGAGATTACTACAGATATAACAACGCCATCATCAAATCAAAATTTAAATCAAGAAATGTGGCTGAATAAACCATCATGTAGCCATGCAGAAGAGAACCTAACAGGAGAAACAGAAACCCCAATCATCCCTAGTGAGCATACAACTCCAGAGTCAACAATTGTAGTTCCCGCAAAACGGTCTTTAAATAGTATATTTAATGATATTATAAAGTGGCCAGTACAACCAATATCTAAAACAAGTAGAAAAAAAGAGTATACGCCTAGTGTAATAACATCGGACAAATGGGTTGAATTCCACGAAACTAAATTAAATGAAAAACAGGAAAAAGAGAGAAAAAAAGAAGAAAAAAAACTAGTGGCATTTGAAAAAAAAAAAGAATTAGAAAAAAAGAAAATAGAAAAGGCACAAATTAAAGCTAGCAAAAATATAAAACAGAAAATTGTTAGTGATACTGAAAGCTCTGAATCGGAAAAAAGTTGGAATTCAAAAATGGATGTTAGTTTTGATGAAGAATCTTTAGCTCAACCTTTAAGTTCAAATCAGATTATACCAATTTCAAATGAACAACCAAATTTAAATACTGGTGATTATATTTTAATAGAATTTGAATCAGTTGGAAAAAGGAAGCTTAAATATAAATATGTTGCCACTATAGTAAATGTAATTAGTCAAAATGAATTTGAAGTGCAATGTTTTGAAGCAAACGATGAGGAAAACACTGAATTTGTACCTATTGAAAATGATGTATCAATAGTTGACTTAACCAACATATTGTACAAACTACCATCTCCGGATCTTCGTTTGCAAAATAGACACCTTATTTCAGTGTTTCCAGGTGTAGTTGATGTGTTTGAAAAATGTAAATATTAAGACTGAGTATGTATTCCTACATGGCTACATTCAACCTATAACCAAATATCAACAAATGTGATTTACTTATTACCTATTTTATTATTACAAGGAAGTTATCTATATTAATTTTTATTACAATGTTACATTAAGTTTTTGTTATTTTTATTTTGCCTAACTATAGGTTTTGTTATATGTCCTAAGCAGGAATCACTTTTATTTAAAAAACTGTTATTATTATTATTATTATTAGTATTATTTGTTTTTCCTTTTTTAAGAATTGTATTTTGTTAAATAAGTTGTTGTTTATTGGTATCTACCTATATTATTTTATTGTTAAACTTTAAATTATTATAATAAACAGTTTGTGTTCCTCTCATATTTTTATTTATTTAATATTTTACTAATAAATATTATTATTTACTACATTTGTAACTTAAAAGTATTTTTTTGTAATAAATAAATTTAAAAATATTTTATGGCCATAAGTGGGGAAAATGGCTGGCCATAGTTAGTGTTGACCTAGCCATAGAAGGAGAAAATGACAAATTAAAAATTAAATAAAAAATTCTCCCAAAATATAACCCACAGAGACTTGAAACTTTAACCAAGTATAAGTCATATTATAAAGTATACTTGGTTTGAATTGTGGGATTATTCCATGATCATAAATAGAGCTATTACAATATGCTCACAAAAAAACGCTTAACGTGGCCATAGGTGGCGACTCCACCCTGTTTTATTTTTTTTCTGTCACTTATCAAACTTACTTATTATACAAAAAAATTATATATATAGATTGTAGATTTCTTCAATAAATAAAAAAAAAAAATGTGGGAATCGTACAATTCGGGCTCAATACCACTCGATATGAAATATTCGGCCAGACGAGTCTCGAGATCAGACTCCGCACCGCCGATAGGTAGTTCGCGCTGTTCACACTCATAACGCAGCTCGGTGATCGTCAACTTATTTAAAAATTTTTCCGACATGTCCAAAAAAAAATTTGAAGTCGGTGTGGGAAAACACAAAAAAAAATAATTTGACGCGTCTTCCGTAGCGATACGGTGTGTCCGGCGATGGGTCGACTCTACTGTCGGTTAATCAATACGGTATGAAATGTTTGTATGTAATATGAATTGTGTATGTATATGTGTTTGAGAAAAATAAATAAATGTAAACACGTCGTGTTTGTAAACACACGATATTACGTTCCGCGTATCAATTCCGGCACGGCGGCAGTGATTATGATAGCCACTTTTCCATCGGCGCGGGTTTCTCTACAACGGTACGGGTGCGTTATCGGCGGCACGTGTCTAATGTATCGTGGTCCGGAGACTCGTCCGTATCGTGGTTCCGAAGTCATTTCGCGGACCGGTAATTAGTTGATGGTGGCGCGATTATGGCGGCACGGTGTGTGTTATTTCGGTAAAGATACGTTCGATATGCCGCGATTCACGCGTGCAGGCCGGCGGGTCGCGGTGTATTTGGGGACGTTAATTTTAATCGTACTTCCTAATATTACTGCGTATGTCACGACTGGTTTTTCGCGCTCGCGTGTTGCGATATCTCCGCTGCTTGTTGGGGACTCGGCGCGTGTCAGCGATATAGACGAATATAGCGTCCGGGTTTTTCCCTACCTCGCTATACCTCGTGATATTTTTCTATTTTTACGTAAAGAAAATGAAGCAAAGCGGGATTTACAAGCTAGCGAAAAGTATCTTACCTTGCCTTGTCATGTTATTGACCAGAAGGAATTTCTCTGCGGGGAGCCAATTTTGTCGTGATCCGGAATGTCACGGCACAACGCACGATAGAATAGTTATAATGATATATATAAAAATAAAAAATAAAACACAGCGGCAAAAGGTGGTAATGACTGGTGGGCCTTATATTATTTTATACGAACACTAGTTGAGAATAATAATAATAATGATGACAATATCTCAAAGTGAAATATAATGAAAACGAAAAAATGTTAGGAAAAACTATGTCGCAAAAAAAAATGTATCGGTCGCATACATCCACTCGTGGGCACAGTGTTCACAGAACAACCCGAACGGACCAGTTGGATAGTATTTCGTGCGGGCGTCGTCGCGACCGTTCGCGTCCCCTGTTCATTAATTGATGAGGGGACGGGGTGTCGCGGCGGCGTTGCGTGCCGCGGTCTGGTGGCTGATGAGAGAGACATAAGCCTCGATTACATAGAGCGATTTTACACGCTGTGTGTCGGCGATTAAAGTCGCGCGCGTGTGAGCGTGTAGCTACTTGTCCGATTACATTGAGCGATTAAATTCGCTCTTTCGCTAGTCGCGTACACCCATTCATGTGATATACATGTAACAAGAAGTTGTCATTGATATAGATAATTCATTCGTTTTCGTTTATATTTTAAATTGTATTATTTATTAATTATTTATTATTATTTATTTAACTGGTCCCCATTCATCCTTAGAATATTTCGGTAGGCTGCAGAATTTTCGTGTTTTAGTTCTTTTAATAATGTATTGGATGCACCATATTTCTCCGACCTTGAACTACAACTTCTGATCTATAATCTTTTCTTTTTATACTTTTTCTTTCCCAACTCCTATCGCAATGAATGAGAAATCACAATAACTCCCGCGCAAACTACAGCTTCCGACATTTTGACCAGTCACTACTCGCTGGCATACTAGCGATTTTGCCAGCTAGGGCGATTACATTGAACGATTTTACTCGCTGAAGTGTAAAAACGCCAGCGACTTGCGACTAAAGTAGCCCGGCCGTCAACTTAAATCGCGAGCGAGCAGCGAGTATTCAACACGCGGCGAGTAAGCGACTAGACCGATTACATTGAGCGACTTTAGTCGCAGCGAGTTAATTCGCCAGCGACTAGCGAGTAAATTCGCTAAATGTAATCGACCTTATAGGCACGGTCGGCGACAGACTATACCGTGTGTCCCAAAAAAGCAGGGGCCACTACCACTTATTACTATGTAAATATTTTTCAATTCTGTTTGCGGGACATTAAACTAGACTCAAGGATCGTAAATTTCTATGACTTACAATGTTTTTAACTCATGTAATCTTGCGCATGCGCAATAAAACTTACATTTTTTTAAATAGCAACCCATAATTTGAATATCATATTCGGGTTCATCAATTTTTTTCAAGCCATTTTGATGAATAAACTAGTGTCCTAAACCCAAAATTGACTAAACTAGAGCTAAGTAGAATTTAAGAAATTAAAAAATTTAATTTAATTTATTTTTTTTTCTAACTGTGCGTACTTTTTTTCTTCTTAACACCACGAAACAAACAATCAAAATTATTATTATTAAACTAATTAACTATTTACTATACTATTTATGAATTATTATCTTATTTTATTATTACACATTATGAAATAACATAGTTTAATCATATTTAACATTGTTTCAAGAAACAAAATTTCTATTTTATTTTTTTTAACATTACTATACATTTTTATTTACAATTTAATTTACAGAAATTACAAACATAAACTATTCAATAAAGTGTTCGAAAGTCCCTCCGTCGTGTAAAATGCATGCCTCAAATCGACGTAAACATTCCCGAGTAGTTGCTGCCAGTATTTGGTTTTCGTTTAGGAAGTAACATGCAGTGCCGTGCCTAGCATAATCAGCGCCCGGGGCGAAGAATAATTTCTAGCATCCCCACCTCCTCTACCAAATATTTTTATACTTGTAAAAACATTAGGAAAGAGCCGGAGATAGAATCGTCAGATTTACCTTATTTTTCACATTAAACATTTTTGTCGACATGTAAATTGTACAAATACATCTCAAGATGATATGTAAACAAGGAGAGAGCCTTTTTTGAATATATTTTGTGAATAATATTGACAATTGCAATAGTATTAATAATTATTATACATTTTATTTGAACTCAGAAATTAACCAAATCTGTATAATATATAATATAATAGTTATAACTTATAAGTATGAAATAGTATAAACATGTTATTAAAATAGGTGATAATGTTTGAAGTAAACAGTATTTAAGTTAATATGTTAATCAAAATAAAAAATCGCATCACTGAGTTAATTATTTTTATTTAGGTTACAAGTATTAAAAATGTATATTATCTTAATTCTTAATTTAATATTACTAAACTTTTGAATGGATTTATAGTAAATAGTCTTAATAAAATACTATAACAGTTAAGTTTTTAAAATATAATAAGTACTTGACTAGATTTTCATAAACTTATTTTTCGAGATTTGATCGATGTGAAATTTTCAATAATATCATCAAAATTGATAGTTTATGTTATTTTATTTTCTATTGACAGTATAGCAAGATTCGATAATCTTTCTTGAGCCATGGTTGAACGGAGATATGTTTTAATTAATTTAAGTTTACTGAATGATCTTTCCCCAGATGCAACAGTTACAGGAAAAGTAAGTAATAGTCTGTAAGCGATAACTAAATTTGGATACACTGAGCTTAGTTCATATGTTATTATGCCATTTAATATGTCTAAATAAGTTGCCATTTTTAAATTAGGTATAATCGCTTCTCCTTGATACTTAAAACATTCAATTTCATTCATTAATTCACTATTCAGGTCTGAACTATATTTTAAAACTAAATCAGCAGCGTGTTTTTTAAGATCTTCAATCGACAACGTATTAAGATGGAACCCAGAAAGAAATTCAAAATCGTTAGCAATGTTCGACAATGCTTCAAAACGCCAAGATATTTGTGAAATTAAAGTGTCCATAACTTGGTTGTACTCCAATTTAAGTTCCTGTTGTATAGTAAATGTTGAATCAGATGCTTGTTCACCATTCATTTTCTTAATTTTTTTTGGCCTTTTAGATTTAAATATTGTTGAAATTTCAGCTTCATTACATACATTATTTGCTAAAATATTAATATTTTCTGATCCCTCATTTCGCATTTCTTCCAAAGCATTTTTTTAAGCCCATCACAATTTTTGATGCATTAGAAATAGAAATATTTGATTTTTGCAAGGTAATATTAACTCTATATACTTGATTTAAAATTGAGTCCCACATAACCAAAAGATAAACAAACTCAACATTAATTAAACCAAGTAGACTTTGAGCACCTGAGACTCCATCCCCAAATTCCGAATTTTCAGATATGTGTTGTAATGCTTGTATAACATATTTCAACTGAGTAAGTAATGAATGTACAGCATTATACTTCGATTCCCAACGTGTATCACTATGAGATTTCAATGTACATTTTAAAAACTGTGATACTATGTTCCAACGAGCAGTC
>NW_020272361.1:0-11073 GCF_003268045.1 Sipha flava
TAATGTTTATTACAATAAACATCAGCACTCGCACATATATTTTAACGTAGACGTTAAGACGAAACCACCGAAAACGGAAAAAGTGTAAGACACAAGCGAATATTCGTACAAGACGTCAAGACAGAAATGACTAATGAATAAATAATGATAAATATAAAATTATTATCAATAGATATTACAACGGACAACGGTTTAATTAGGACTGTCCCGAATCTCGATTGTAACAATAACATCTTTACTGATAATGTGTTTTTTACGTTGAAATGCCGGCTGACTATATATTCCTGTATACCGAGTCTATTTTTATTTCATAGGCGATGTAAGTCGAGCCTCACAATGATCATTACGCATGCGCAACTCTAGTTATTTTATAGTCGCGTGCATTCGCGTACATACACTTGTGTGTGTAATTCATGTACACAATAGTACATACTCTGAGGCGGAGATGAACGGTGCCTTCTGACGTCATCGGAACATTGCCGCCGGTTGAAACACCAGCGTTTGTTTACGTAATACTTATATTTTCATTCATTTCTTATCGGTTTATCACTATTTTTGGTAATAAACACTAATGATATGATTTACCATTATTTTACAATATAATAATTAAATTTGGCAAAGAAGATTTTTTCTCAAATAAAATCATAAAAACGTTAAAAATTAATATCGAAATATTTATATGCTATCGGTGGGCCAAAATATATACTTTAATAGTATTTTTTACTTAAAATTGTAGGTTAGGCGGCGCCTCACTTGCCTCACCCCCAAAACCGCCACTGGCAGGTATATCACGTACTATTCATAAAATTCAAAATAAATACTATTGGCCAACGTTAAATAAAGACACAACCGATTTCATAAAATCATGTGAGGAATGTCAAATAAATAAAAAAATGAGCGGCAAACCTGTAGGCCTATTACATCCTATACCAATAATCACAGGTAAACCACTAGATAGAATAACATTTGACTATCTAGGACCCCTACCTTCCAGTAATAAAAAAAGATACATTCTAGTGGCAGCATGTAACACCACTAAATACATTTTTACAAAAGCAGTTGAATCGGCCACGGCAGAAACAACTGTAAAATTCATAATAGAAATAATTACACAATGGGGATGTTTCAGAAACTTTTCTTCTGACAGAGGTACTCATTTTAGAAATAAATTAGTCACTGACATCTGAAAAAGTTTGGGAATAAAACAAACATTGTCCACAAGCTATTCGCCACAAACGCAGGGCCTAGTCGAAAAAATTAACGGAAATATAACTGGTTCATTAAAAAATTATTTATTAGGAAATAATCAAAGTAAATGGTCATATTTCTTACTGCATGTTACACTTGCATACAATTCGACACCCCAAACCGTCACTAAATACAGCCCATTTTATCTCATGCATGGCTTTGAACCACAGTTTCCCTTGGACAATAAGATAATTCCCGCAGACATCCCATTTAATCTAAAAGAATCACTAAAGGAACTAAATAAAATAAGGGACAAAATACCACAAAAAATACATGAAGCTCAGGTGACACAAAAAAAATATCACGATAAGATACATAAAACAATAAATTACAAAGTAAATGATCTAGTAATGGTAAGATTCCCATTCCTAGACATAGGAAAATCTCCTAAATTAGGGCCCAAATATAGAGGACCGTATAAAATAATAGAAAAAATTAATGACCTAAATTTCAAAATAAAACTAATTTTAAACGACAAAGAAGTTGAGGACATCATCCATGTTAGGCGTTTAAAACCATTTTATTCCAGAATCGGAGAAAATAATACAGACAAAAGAATTACATAAATTAATCAAGTTCCCTGTTGGTTTGGGTTAAAATTACACCGGTTATAAAATTTTATATTAATGGACTGTATGATGTATAATAAATAAATGATTTTGTTACGTTATGAAATAATATATTTAATTTGAATTTTGTTAAAAAGCTTTTTTATTCCATGTGCGGAGTCGGCACCTTTACGATTTAAAATACTTTTTCCGACTGAATACAATAAAATCAAAAGCCCGCCGGTACACTAGACCGGTTAGGCCGATAACGATACCGACGCGGACACAATCGATAACATAATACACATATCATATAATTTGACAATACTGAACATTGATATCTATAGGTAACATGCCGCCCGCCTTGAAACATTTATTTTCAACTAATGATAATTACAATAAATATATAACAGTAATATAATAAAAAATGGTATATAAATAAATTAGAATAAATGATTAGTAATAATAAATTTCGATACTTGATTATAATAAATACACATTTACATAAAATATAATAAATATTTAATTATTTAGATATATTTCCATCAAAGGGAAGAGGGCACAAATTACGCACTGCTCGTGTTATGCAACCATTTAACAATTTAACCTCAGCTGAACGAATGATGTTGTCGGGACTTCGTTAAACCTTCGTCACACGACCCAGCTTCCAATTTAAGGGGGGAATGTTTTCGTCTTTAACCAATACTACAGTACCCACATCTAACTTAGGTCCCTTCTCACCTGCCCACCTTTTTCTCTCCTGCAGTTGATTTAAATATTCACGGCTCCATTTTTTACAAATTATTTGAGAATAATGACTTAACCTACGCCATCGCGTCAATCTGTTGGTTTTGACGTCAGATATGTCAGGTTCGGGAATTGCTAGCAGAGAGTCACCTATTAGGAAATGACCGGGTGTTAATACTCCTGAGTCATTAGGACCAGTAGAGAGAGGTATAATAGGACGGGAATTTAAAAATGCTTCGGCGCGCGTGAGAATGGTATTAAATTCTTCGTATGTTAAATGAGTGTCACCTAACGTCTTGCGTACTATATTCTTCATAGATTTCACAGCGGCTTCCCATAATCCACCAAAATGCGGGACGCGCGCGGGTATAAATTTCCACTGCACACCATTGTTCATCAAGAACTCATCCAACTTTGATTTATGTTTTTCGACTTGAAATATATCGTACCATTCTTTTAATTTATTATTTGCCCCGGCAAAGTTGGTAGCATTATCGGAATATATCACACTACTTTTACCTCGTCTGTCAAAAAAACGGTTTAGCGCTGCAATGAAGGATTGTGTAGATAAATCACTAACCAATTCTAAATGAGTCGCCTTGGTTGTAAAACATACAAAAATGCATACATATCTTTTGCTTAAAAGAGCATTGCGACGTAAACTAGATTTAATCAAAAATGGACCAGCAAAATCAATTCCACAATTTAGGAACGCTCGAGACGGTTCTACGCGATCTGCAGGTAGTTGTCCCATAATTGGTTGTACGACAATCGGTTTATACTTAAAACATTTCACACATTTATGTACTGTACTTCGTGCTATATTTCTACCATTTAACGGCCAATATTGTAATCGTATCGTAGATAAAGTCGCTTGTGGGCTCCCGTGCATGCATCTTTCGTGCTCGTGTTCAAATAATAAACGTGTAAAATGATCATCTGCGGGTAAGACAATCGGGTGTCGTTGATAAATGTCTATCGAAGCGGCGTTCTTCAAACGACCTCCAACCTTTATCAAACCGTCGTTATCTATAAATGGAAACAGACGAAACAATTTACTAGACGAGCTTACGTTTTTCAATTTTATTAAATCTTTTATTTCATGATGGAATGATCTTTTTTGAACACATCGTATTATAACAATACGCGCGTATTTAATTTCTTCCAAGCTAAGCATTCCTGTTAACCTTGAATTTGTGTTTAATGCATTGTACCGAAAACGTAAACAGTAAGCGGTTACGTGAATTAATTTGTTTATAGACGAATAATGATTAATTAAGGAAAAAGAATCATTTATAGTGTTTGTACATACATTAGATATCGTTATCTCTCGGGCTTCGGGTATTTTTAATTTTGTTGAATTCGAAGACGTCTTTTGTACAGGATACTCTATTTCATTTTTAATTAACTATTTAGGACCAAACCACCATAATGATAATGAACTTAATTTCGACGGACAACAACCACGCAAAATGATATCAGCGGGATTTTCTTTGGTGTCGACGTGTGACCTATCCGCAATAGAAGTTCGTTCCTGAATTTCCCCAACCCGATGGGCTACAAAGGTTTTCCATTTGGTAGAGGGGGAAGTAATCCATGATAAAACAATATTCGAATCAGACCAAAAATAACTTTTACTAATTTTCAAGTTTAATTTTGGGACTATTTTACTCGATAATCTTGACAATAAAAGCGCCGCGCATAGTTCTAATCGAGGGAAAGATATGATCTTTAATGGTGCCACCTTGGATTTTGCACATATTAATTTTGAAGTGTGCACACCATCTGCATTTGTACATCGTAAATATAAACAACAACCATACGCATTGATGCTCGCATCCGCGAATCCGTGAATTTGGATATTTACGATATCGTTTTTACACGTAATTTGTCGAGGTATAATTAAGTTATTTAATACACACAAAGAGTTTCTATAGTTAATCCATTGTTCTTGAATTTCGCTCGGAAGCGGTTCGTCCCACTGTATTTTTAATCGCCACGACTGCTGTAACATCAACTTGGCACATATAATAGCGGGACCTACTAGTCCTAATGGATCAAATAAGCATGCGATTACCGATAAGATTTCGCGTTTCGTAATTCAGCCTATGATTGTAAAATTATTTTGTTGCACTTTAAATTGTAACGTATCAGTGGTTGAGTTCCAAATCAATCCAAGAACCTTTGTTATCGAATTATCATCGCTAATGAGGACCGTGTCGTTACTATCTTGTTTTATTGACATAACATCTTTAATTAACTTGTCATTATTCGAATTCCACTTTCGCAATTCTAAACCAGCGGATTGCATTGTCTTAATTAGACCATCTCGTAATTGAACAGCTGATTCATAAGAATTAGTACCGCCTAAGAAATCATCCATATAGAAGTCGCCCTTTATAGCCGCTGCTATTATAGGGTCGACATTTTGCGAATCGACTAGTTTATGTAAGCATCCAGTAGCCAAAAAAGACGCGGGAACGGTTTCGTAAGTAACCGTGTTAAGTTGAAAAATTTTAATATTTTCCTGTGGATTTGTGCGCCACAATATTCGTTGAAATATTCTATGAGCTTCTGTTACCCAAAACTGTCTGTACATTTTCGTAATATCTGCGGACAATACGAAATTATGTGTTCGGAAACGAGCGAGTATATATCAAATCGTCTTGCAAAACCGGTCCTTTTAACAATGTATCGTTTAAACTACACCGTTACTAGTCTTGCATGAAGCGTCAAAAACAACACGAAGTCGAGTCGACGTACTTGCTTCTTTGAAAACCGCATGATGTGGTAAATAATATGCTTCTTTTTTATCGTTAATTGGGTCGTCTTGTACTCGCTCCATGTGTCCTAAACTTATATACTCATTCATAAAATGTGTATATTCATTTTTTAATCTTGCATTGTTTGCAAAACGACTTTCCAGGTTTAATAGACGACGCTTAGCGATATTGTAAGACTCGCCTAAGCGTAATGAATTTTCACGAAATGGTAAATGTACGGTAAATCGACCATCTGGTTCTCTTATCACCGTTTTGTCAAAAAAACTTTTGCATGTCTTTTCTTCAATAGTATAGGTGTTATCTCCTTCAAATTCTTCTACACGCCAAAATCGTGGTTTATTTATTTATTTCGTATGGCTTTTAACACAAATCAACTTAACTATCAAACTCTAACTAAAATATAAACTAAAACATAAACTAAAACAATACAAAACATAATATAGATATGAAGCTATAAAAGTGTAACTTACAATAGAACTATAATAAGTCAAAAATCATAAATAATAATAAAGGTGAGTCGTTCTTGCGATGTGGGTTCATAAACAGATGTCGAGGTTCGTAATCCAGGTAATTGCTTTGGGTGTCACTGCATGCAGGCCTTAAAATCCTTGGTTAAATTTCCTACCTTGGCAATCAACTACTATATGATTTATTGTTTGTTCCCCGTTTCCGCAGTCACATACTGGGTTATCTTGGAACCCCCACTTATTTAGGAGGTAACTACACCGACCATGACCTGTACGCAGTCTATTTAACGTGGACCAGGTACAACGAGGAAGATTCATTCCTAGAACTCCATTATTAGGGTCACGTAGTAGCTTCATATTTGGTGCTGTAAAGCTTGCCCATTCTTTTCGCCATTCCTCGGCGCTATCAAACCCTAAGCTTATCAGTGTTCTGGCGTACTCAACAGGTGGGCTTCTGGATTTTAATCGTTGATTAGGTGTTTGAAGCATCATCTGGTATAAAAGTGAATTCTTGTAATCTACTGCTTTCTTAATGGTTTTTACGAGTGCATCTTTCCTACGAATGTGAGGTGGTTTAATTGCCAGTGCCGGTAGCCATTGCAGTGGTGTAGATTTAACTGTCCCGCTTATTACTCTCATTACGCTATTGAGCTGCGTGTCTATATTGCTTACATGTGTGCTATTACACCAAACTTGGGACCCATACTCTGCTGTACTATAAACTAGGCTTAAAATCGTGGTAACATATTTTCTAATGTCAAGTCGGTATGTGTCAACGCAGTGTGACAGATACTGTTACTTAACGGTTCAACCTTATGATTGTACATTTGTATAGGCCCCGATACTACCCATCCGAGCTTTGTCTCTTGAAATATTGGACCGTTTGGTGCAGGTTTAATTCGACGTTCACCCATTAAATCGTAGAAATGTGTCGCGCCTATTAATAAATCAACTTTCTGTGGAGACCAGAATAGTGGGTCAGCTAAACTTACGTTCTGCGGTACTTGACCTGTATTATATATGTGTTTCGCCGGTATATCGTTCGTAATCTTCGGCACTACTAATATTTTTAAGGTAAAACTATAGTCGTTAAATTTTGATTTCATTTGAGCGATAACGTACGAATGGGCATGCTGTACTGTTGTTCCGATACCACTAATTTGATGATTAGTTTTCGTTCTTTTTAATTTTAAGCATTGTACCAATTCTTCAGTAATGAAATTACTTTGTGAACTGGAATCTAATAAAGCACGACATAATGATGAACTTTTATTTTCGCCAAATGCTCGTACGATCGCTGTCGATAAAAGTACCTGTTCGTGGTTTTTGTCATGCGAATGCGCGCTTATCGTGGAATTTCCGTCGATTTGAGTTGAAGAGGGATTTGATTTTTCTTCCGTTGTCGATCTCGCATTATTATTAATTTTATGTTGGACAATATGTAGTAATGTATTATGTGTTTTTCCGCATTTGAAACAATTTCGGGATAAACACCTTTTTTTTGAATCATGTTTACGTAAACATAATTTACACAATTCAATTTCATTAACCTTTTTAATACGATCGTTTATTGATAGTGCCAAAAACGTGGGACATTTGTAAATAGTATGTTTTAAGTTACATATAAAACAGCTTACTTCGGTGGTGGTTGTGAACGCCATAGAAGTTGTGCGAGTTTTATTGTGACTATTTTTTCGATTAACTTTGTCTTTAATTTCCGATGTCGATATAGTATTTATATTATTTATAAAATTTTTCGACGATTCTACTGCTTCTAGAATCTGTGCACGATCGTTTAAAAATATCATTAGATCTTCGATCTTTGGAATTTCGGTTTTTGGCGATTTCACCTCCCATTCAGTGAGCGTGTTTGAGTCTAATTTTGAACATATTATGTGTATTAGTAGCGGACCCCAATCGGTTGGTCGTTGCTTTAACGCTTCGAGTGCCGATATATGAGCACGCAGTGAATCCGAAAACATTCGCAAACTATCCGATGAATTATCTTTAACTACGTTTAACTCACAAATATCTTTTACATGACATTGAATTAATAATTTTTCATTATTGTAACGCGCAGTTAACGTTTTCCAGGCGTGTTCGTAATTTAAAGCCGTAGTTTCAAAATTTTTTATGCAATTTGCTGCATCACCGTTAAGAGAAGAACGTAAATAAAAAAATTTTTGAATTAATGTTAAATTACTATTTATGTGAATTAATGCAGTAAAAATATCTTTAAACGGTACCCAGTCATTATAATTACCATTAAATACTGGTATATTTAACGCTGCCAATTTTATGATCGAAGATGTCGAATTAATACTCTCTCCGTTATTCGAGTTACGGAATGATGTTTCGTTTTGGTTTGCCCTAATAGAACTAATTTTTTGTTCGGCCTCCGCAACCGTCTCAAAAAATAAATTTTCAAAATCAATTCTATATTGTGAATGATCTGTTATGCCAATACTATTTTCTAATTCTTCAATCGCTGTTTGCACTAACTCGAAGTTTTGCCAAGCTTCTTCTATTTTGAGCTGACGTGGTGGTATTTATTTTGTGTCGCAATCGGGTGATTTCAGATAATTTTGAAACCGAGTTACTATAGCCTTTATTTGGCCGCGTCGCGCAATTAATGTATTTATATCGGGTTCTCCCATCCTAATCAGGTGACGGTACTACAATATGAAATAGGAAAAGGAACTAAAAGAAATTATGAAATGTGACTCTCTTACCTTGACACTTGGCGTTTCGGTTTTTGTCTGATGGTGGGCTGGTTTGCTGACCTTATACTTTGGACTTTCTGCACAGCAATAACAGTATTACTCATACAAATTTTCTAGCGATAAACGAAGTCAATCGACGGGATGTTAATTAACTATAGACGCACTTTCCCGGATTTGCGGACGACACGCTAGATTCGGTACGATATGTCGATACGCTGAATATACTATACTTAAAAAACAACAACAAAATAAAACGCACTTTTTTTTTACAATTACTCGTTCAAATCCGGGTCGATGGACCAGTATAAATAATCCAATTAACCCTTATCAACCATTTATAGGGGTCCGATAGGCGATATCCAATAATAGATATTTTATTAAATAATTTCGATAAATATTTAATTTAACCACATATTTTTTATACTTAATTTTTTTTTGGGTATATCTTAGCGTATTTAAGGTTATTTTTAGGTGCATATTTTAGAGCATATTTGGCAATTTTTTTGTGCATATTTGAGTATTTTTTAGAGGTACAAGTCCCTAAGCCTAATAATGAGCAATTGAAAAAAGCCGCGTGACGTCATTGGTCTTACTCATCATAATTGCCTATTTTATACGTGTAAAAGTTCCTCCCTTCACACGATTTACTAATGTAAACATTTTTGAAAATTTAATTTGCGTATCAATGGGTGGTATTATGTGTTTAATACGATGCAAGTGTCAAAATTTCAATTTGACGTTGAGTTTTTCGAATATTAAAAATCTTAAAAGAGACATTTTTGTTAAACGGTGCGTAATGGCAAGCGGAAATTGAACAACGGGTCCGCCGACAGCGACTATCTAATCTAATTCTACGGATTTTACACACTAAACTCACATTTATTTATGATATTATTACATTATATTTTTAAAATTTGGTTGTACGTATGTACTATGTCGTGTAGGCCTAGTGACGTCACGCGGATATTCTACTTTTCTTAATATCTCTTAGAATAATATTTTTTTTGAAATCGGATTTTCACCAAATCATTTCATATAGTCGTAGCCATTAGATGCCACTAGGGTTTACTAGTTTTTTATCTAACGCTAAATTTAATTGGAAGAAATGATTTGTTTTTTTTTAATTTTCCGACAAGCGCAAACGAATTTAATCGTTCGCACGAAAGACGACAGCAGTGCACGTTGGAAACGCAGAAATGTTTTCACGGGTTCGATAATTTTGATCGTTGCATCGCACGCTCCGCAACGCGTTCGTACCGCGTTAGATTAGCCACCAAACGAGCTCGGTTGTAACATTGCTTATCGCTGCGGAATGGTCGTTAACGCTCGATAATATTATCACGATTTCTTAATAGGTTTGAATTATTATTCAATGCTCCGTAATATATAAGATAAACTTAAAATAATCATTAACCCCACCATTCACGATATCGACAACAAAATGATATGTTCACTTGTTAGCATGGACGGATTGACGCGATCTTATTTTATGAATGGCGTTTTTAACCGTCGAACCGTTTGGCTTATAAACTTTCTTTTAACTTAGTGTAAATCATTTTTAATCCGTCACATATTTGCATGCCATTATTAGTTCAGTCTTCCGAGCACTACTAAAAACACGTCGTATAGTATCATTTTTGATTTCGTTTTCTTTTTATTTGTGGTACGTTTTAAATAACCATCCAGCCGTTCACTCGTTATCAAGGTAATGTACTGACATCAGTGTCCTTTCAAATTGTGTGGTTGAAATATAATCAATGTAAAAAAAAATGAATAAATAATTTGAAATACAAACCCATGATACGTAAATATATGATATTGTTGCGGACATACATGAATGTAAGTCCTTACGACTCTTACAGTACGAGCGGGTCCACATAAATTATAAATATTAGAGAGTAATATAATATTCGCAATAATAATAGAAAGGAACTATTAGTTAAACAGAGGGTAAGCAAACACATATTACGAAGACAGGTAGTATGTAATAAATATTACGACTTATACGACATGGACGGGACCATGTAAATCGTGACGGTAGATATCAAGAAAATAATTATTATTAACACAATATTAGCAGTCATAAAAATAGAAATGAATTTTAGCTAAAAGCCAGAAGATAAACCAGTACATTACTATGTGTGAATCGCATGGCTATATGTAGGATTGTAACTGGGAAAAATCGTGGCAAATATGGGATAAGTGCGAATAAGGTCATCTAGGTAATAAATAGCCATTAGAGACAAATTATTTATTATAGTTAAAAACAACTATTGCCCAGCGCGGCACGTTTGATCGTCACCAAACCTAAGTATATAAGGGGGTTGGGAACGGACCAATATTCAGATGTGGTTTACATGTACAGTCGCAAGCACCTTCACGCCACATTATTTCTTATATTAATGTTATTTTTATATGCTAAATAAACAGTTAAAATTTCAATTGAGTGTTTTATTGAAGTCTATCCTTTAAAAACTTAACCATCATATACGATTGAGCGACGGCACGCAACATCATAAAAAAAATTATGTGGCACATTATAGAACATTAAAACAAG
>NW_020272362.1:0-873 GCF_003268045.1 Sipha flava
TTTTTTTTTTTTGTATCTCAGAGTCAAAAAGAAAACATACAAATTGTATGACATAATGGAAAACTCGGGTTTCAGAAACAACTAATAATAATTAGTATTATCATACTAATGTACTATTAAACGTTATATATTATGTATATAAAATTATGTCATAGTATGAGATGGGCATTTATGTAATAACATATTATACATTTATACTTATACATGTGTCCATGACGTATACAATCATACAGATAATTATATTTATATATATAATATATTGTGGACTGTGGACTGTGGTAGCGTGTACGTGTGGTTTTAGTAATAATCGAATAGTATTTTGGTATTTGCTATTATAGTTGTCAGAGTCATTAAACTTATATATAATGATAAATCATAAATGATACGGGAAAGAATTATTCCATAGTTAATGTGGAAAATAATTCTATTTTTACTCATACCCGTATGGCCGTTTTCTTTGCGTGTATTATTGTTATTTCTTATTATCTTTCTGATAATATTATGTATTATGAATTATTATTATTTTTATACTGCATAGACGCTCAGTGACTACGGCCTACCACCTACGGATATGTAATAATTATATGTAATACAATTTTTTCGTCGGTTTTGTTTGTTCGTTTTGATTTTAAATTGTTTATAAATTTTCTAAACTATGTCGGGGGTTTCAAAACATAAAAGAAAACCAAGCGGCGTAGTTTAGAAATTTGGCCAAGCAAAAGAAACAGAAAATCAACGATTGCGTTTCGAGCTGTATGAAATTGAATAATTATTTTGTAGTTAAGCCAGTTAAGGTATGTAACTCTGAAATTTAAATTATTGTTTTTAATAGTACAAGTAGTAAAAGTATTTTCTTCATTGCATTATATTTGT
>NW_020272362.1:883-5304 GCF_003268045.1 Sipha flava
TTAATTTTCCGAGCGCAGCGAGGACATTTTTTTTTAAGTTTTTTATACTTTCATTAATATTCATAAAATACACCAGGGGTGCAAAATAATTTTGCCCCCCCCACATGTGAACCCTTAATGCGCCCCTGCATGTGTATCGGTACTCCGTAAATATCCCTCGACTTCTTATGCAAAAACATCTCAAGTAAGTAACAAGGATAAATAAATTGTGGAACTGTGAAAATTGAAATTAAAAACATTATTTTGCTTGGGTAGTGATTACGTGTGTATCGGCACTCATCGCTACGCTGCTGCTCGGCACCGTCACTCCGTTCCACAAATCGAAAATATCCCTCAACTTGTTATTCAAAACCACCTCATGTAGGTCACAGCCCACAGGGTAAAAACTAAATATATTTAAGTATTTATATTATTATATTAATGAGAGGCAACAATCCAATACGATATCTTGGTAGATACACTGAAATAGTTCCCAAAATTCAAGAGTTCTCGAATTTCAATTCGTTATAACTCAAAAACTAAGCGTCGGCGCCGATTTTTTTTGGCACCATAATTTTTAAAACGTTGATTTACATAGGTTAAGAAAAAAAAATTAGAAAAAAATCTCTCGGTAGGCGAATTTCAATTATACCTAAAATAATTCATAATTGTAAGGGTATTACTCATGATCCATATATTGGCTACACGTTGTTTGATTAAGTAAATAACAAATCGCATCGTGTACTTAAAGTTTTTATTTCATTGATGTTTCATTTGTTTTTAAAACGTGCAACATAAATTAGATACCTATCTCTAATAGTTTTTTAAACGACGATAACATAAAAACGTTAAGAACCTAAATATAAATTTGCCAGCATAATAAAATTATTATATTTAAACTTCGTAATCGCATAAATTTAGGAAAATTATGTAAACAGATTTAATACAAATTATAATATAAATAATAATCTTCAACAATATTCTAAAAAATAAACCACGGATTTATCGTTGTGTGTAAAACCGACCGTTCAGTTACATTAACCAAATTATCGGACAAATATTTTTATAACTTATTCATAGACATCATTGCAGATTGCTTCGGCAATATCAGGTTATGGTTTTTACATTCATATGAGATCGGAATAATGGTGTGCAATGAGTGCGTTTTAAACAATGTATACGACATACTTTCTCCACAAGACACCGATATGACGTGCCATAAAATAGCGTCTTACACAGTACCGCAACTCGAGGTTGGCGAAATGTCGGGTTGTCAAGGACACAGCAAAATTATTTAATACATAAATTAAGCGCCGAAATAAAATACGCCAAAAGTGCCACGGAGGGCACAGTTACGGCACTGGTACACTAACAGAGATCATATGTATTCATGTTATGCGGTCCACTCTGTTCGACACAAACAGCAAACGTGAGCGAAGTCGGTCGTTATGTTCATCACATTTACGGATGGACGCCAATATCGATTGTCACGATAGCGAGCACGATAATATAAGTCAAAATTATTTAATTATCGTTATTATAAATTTTTATTAATTTTTTTGTAACAGAATGGAGCAACAAATCGTGTCAAACTCTAGATGAGTCTTTAAACTAGGCTCACATTTACGTTGCCGAAATAAATGTTTTGTAAATTGCAACATTTTCAATTTTTTTTTGGTTTTTTTTTTTTTTTGCTATAGGTACAACTGAGCAGATAAATCAACCGCACTTATAATTTTCAATCAAGTTCAACTAAAATGTAATTAGATCTCGACGACATGATTAAAAAAAGACACATGTAAACACTACAGTCACAATAATGAATTGAATAATTATATACATACGATGACTTGTTAAACATATCACACAAAAGGCACGTTCACCGAACTGAATGTCCGTAGCGCAGATTTAAGGCGTACAAGCTTGTGCGAGATAATATCTTTAATGAGAACGCGCGCGCACGCGTAATCGGTCCGTGCATGCCGTAATGTTGGGTTTTACAAAAAGTCGATAGCGAATGTAATAGCGGTGATAAACTATTTGTGGTACAAAATGCGGATAAGACAATTTCAGATATCGAAAACTTGACCAATTAATTTTTGTTATTTAAACGTCAAGTGTTATTATTAAAAGAGAATTTTATTTATTCCAGATATTGAGACTTTCTTGTTACCGAAAATTATAATCAATTCTACGTTTTTTTAATTTTTGTGGCATTACAAATTTAATATATGTAAAATGCCCGAAATACATCACGTTCAAATCATTGAGTGTACCATTTATTATACCTATGAGTCTAAATACACGATTGCTAATCTACATATCAATTTGTGACGTCCCGCTCCCGCTTCGCCCGTTAGATGCTATATAGGGAACATCTATCGAGTGGTGGCGCCGTAGTAATAGGCTCCACGGGGACGAGCGCACGTCGACAGATACCTATGTGGTTACCTGCCGACTTACAGCCGAGACATTTCTGCCGGAGCTATAAGGTTTTATCCTACATTTTTCATAAAAAACATACTAGTCCTGAAAAGGGGATGTAGGTAACAATAAATATATATATGGTCAAGGACGAATAACCATGGTGTTACGGGATGAAGAAAAAACTTTTTATTATATAATTAAATTAACACCGAAGAAAAGCCGAGTGGCATAAAAACTACGGTCAAACATCGAAGGGGGGGGGGATAATACAAAGGCATGGTACATAAGTATCAATACAATATAAATAATTAACAATAATCCAAATGACACGACCGAGATATAACTATCGTTATGTCACAATATACACAAGATATAATACAGATCACATGCAAGAATATTCAAGGAAGGAGTTTGGGAAGTGTCGGCGCATTCACACTTAAAATAGAATTTGTTGTAGGATTATTTAACAAAAAAAAAAATCAAGCGTTTTTTTTCTTTTTCTTTTTTTTCTTTCTTTTTTTTTTTTTTTTCGGGTGCTAACCGGAGAGACGAACGGTAAAAATATGGATCGTCATCTTCACAAGTATTTATTTTTTATTTTTATTTTCGGAGACTCCGTCGGGAAAATGGTTTGCCACGCCATTTATTATCAAATATATTTCAATAAGGGGATGTCGTTAAATAACGACTACAGATCCGTTATTTTACAATAGTCCGTAGTTTGGCCTACCACATAACCCGACGAGTTTGGGATAAATATACGGATAAGCACCCAGGGTGAATTTATAATAATAATAGTTATAGATATATGATAATTGTTATTGAACGCCAGTGACACAAGGAACGTCAGTCAGGTTATTATACATAATTTTAAGCTTAGATTAAATAACGATAAACATAAATAATATACTAAAAAAAAAATATTGTCGGCCAAGACGATTTAATACAAAGTTTACATAATATTTTTTACCGTTCGGGAAAAAAGTTTTCCAACGACGGGGACTGATTGGCCTTAGCCACACATCTTGAGGATTGAAAAACAGCCAGAAATTTCACAAATCCCCAGTAACATCCGTAACGGCTGGGGCCGCTGGGCTGACGGAGATGTTGGCCGTTGGACGATGGTGGACACACTCATTCGCTCTCCGGAGCTTAGCAGCCCGCCGAGACACGAATAACTTTTTCAAATTGTCTAGTATAATTTGATTGGCCGATAATATTTATAATTTTTTCAATATCGTGGTAATGTCGGAGGGGAATTCGCGACCGTGCGTGCAGCTACGTTATCTGCTAACCATGGCTGTGTGTCGGAGCTTCGGGGCATCGGTCCATCGCGCGAAAAAGGTTTGAACGGGCACCACCGCGACTCGCGATAAAACCTAACGCGCACCACCAGATCCCGAACCCGGGACTGTTTCGACTTTGACTTATTTTCTCCGTTTTTTTTTCAACGCCTCGTACCGGCCGAACCGTTCGACATACACCGGTGCACTTCGGGACCGAACTTGATCGCCTTACCGTCCTCTATCTTTTGGACTAATGTTATTTTTTTTTTCACGCGAACCGTTAGTAAACGTTACGGGCAACGTTTTTACCTCTTACGAGCAACGCTCTATCTCCAACGGTTCCGAAGTTACGGAGGGATTTGAATCGCGCGAAAAAGGTTTGAGTGCTCGTCGGGTCCCAAGCCTGGGACTATTTCGACTTTACCGTTTTCTCGTCGCGCGAAAAAGGTTTGAGCCGTCGTCAGGTCCCGAACTCGGGACTGTTTCGACTTTGACATATTTTCTCCGTTTTTTTTTTTCAACGCCCCGTACCGGCCGAACCGTTCGACGTACGACCGTGCACTTCAGGACCGAAATTGATCGCCTTACCGTCCTCTATCTTTTGGACTAATGTTATTTTTTTTTTCGCGCGAACCGTTAGTAAACGTTACGGGCAACGTTTTTACCTCTTACGACCAACTCTCTATCTCCGACGGTTCCGAAGTTACGGCGTCGTCCGTAAACCCGTTC
>NW_020272363.1:0-5377 GCF_003268045.1 Sipha flava
AAAAACAGATTTTCATAATAACAGCATAGGATTATTAACATACATTCGAATTAGTAGTATAGTGTGGCAGTGGGGATATTTATTTTTCCCCGAAATTCTGACAATAACATATTAACAAAATGCACCCATTATTATACAATTATTTTTCGTAAATATAAAGTAAATAATTTTCCAATTTTTTTGGCATACGTTAAATGTTTTCTAATAAAACATTACAGAATTAGCCGCCCCTAAACTTTGCCGCCCTAGGCAGATGCCTACAGTGCCTAATGGGAAATCCGCCTCTGATAATACATAAAAATTAAAACGAAGATAATGTATAATAATAATTGATTTTTCTCCAAAATTACGTTCATCGAACGTCGATAATAATACACTATATTATTATTTATCATATAAATTATTTATTTTTGGCGTGGCGACAAGGGCTATACGCTGATGATACTAGCAGAGCCAACGCGTTATTAATAATATTATCTGTAAATTAATTAAAAAGTAAAAATGTTAGATTCATTATTATATTGCTTATAAAAGATTTGTGAAGAAAATTTATTATTATAAGCTACTTAAATTCTAATAAAAAAAGTAATTCTTAATTTAATATTTATATGCAATTAATTAATTAATTGTCTATAGTTGAATAAAAATTTTTTTTTGAGTTTAAAAACGAAAGGGCGGCAAATGTTGATTTTGCCTTTATATACATTTTGTCTAGAGCCTGTCTAACCGGCCCTGTGCCGAAAAACCAATAATATTAAACCAATACAATAAAATATAATATATAACAATATATAATTAAAGATGCTAGAACGATAAATACCACACGGTCCAAACACAGGAACACAACAAAATGACAACGTGGTTTCCACACGAACTCGACTGCAGACGATGACAAAACGAAACTAGGTGTGTCCATCTTGAGGACAAAACGACGAAAGACCGAGGGTGCCGATGACATTCACCACGAAGGCTATGGCCGCCCGACACCAAAATGAAGATAAAATGTCTCAGTGCCACCACACTAAAACTAAAACACGAGAACTTAAGAAACTTTGTGGCACTGGGAGCATGACTTGAACTTAACACTAAGTATAACCAAAAAAACTCGAAAACATGAAATAACCACAGATATCTGTGTATATATAATATAGAAATCTATAACCGAAAAAACTTGAAAACATGAAATATCCACAGATATCTATGTATGTATAATATTGAAATCTATGGAAATAACGAACATTTACGCGCGATGATGACAATGTGATTACGTACCCGACCGGTCGCACACGGAGGCTTATCACCACCGTCGACAATGGCTGCGGATACGCAACGCACCGCTACGCATAGTACGAAAGTGATAACAAAAAGAAAACAACATAAACGTTTTCAGTGCAAACATCAAGACTTCATTTGAAACCATCAACAATGCTTACATTGCAGTGGATGGAAACTTCCAGTTTCTAAAACACAGGTGTTTTTAAGGTTCCTTGTTATTTTTATAACTTCGTTGACATTTACAGCAATACTAATTCCTTATGATCAATGTATAATATTTTTCGTATTTTAACTCCAACAATACAGGCCTAAAAATTAAATAAACTGTTATATATGTTAACTGTTATATTATGATTGTATTTATAGACTACAAAATATTATTACTGAGACTAATCTCTAATAATACTAATAAATAAAAATGGTATTTTTTAAATAAACGGCAAATCTGAAATTAATAATGATTAGATTCCACGACACTTTGCGAGATTTATTTGCAGTTTATCAGTGATATCTAGAAATTTGAATTCCATCGGGTTACTATGATAACTAAAATACCTTCCGCAAAAAACAATAACAACCAAAATATTGTGAGATTTTATGTTGTTAATTTTTACAGTTCATCGGTTTAGGGTAGTGTTTCTCGACTTTTTACTGTGGCAACCCCCTTTTTAAAATTCAATTTTTTTGTAACCCCTACATATATTTTTTTTATATGCTCGCATAAATTATTTTAATAATTAATACTAAGTACTGTACAATGCACACTGTACAGTGTAAATAAAAAATATAAAATACATATATTATAATTATTTTTTTTATAAAAGGTATACCAAATATTTTATTCTATAAATATAATTTTAAATCAAGGTTCTTAGTGGTTTGGGTGTTGTTGTTGATATGAAATTATTTTGTCAATTCTTGATGTGATTGATTTTGTTAAACTAATTTAATTAATTTAATTATGTCAATAATTCTCATAGCTGATGAAATGTCTAGCCGATTTCTGTTTAAATATATAATTATATATACTATTCGTATAATGTAATATTGTAGTATTTATTGATTACATTTTTTTCATTACTTTATTTTAAATTATGCGCGACCTTAAATAATAAGTTAGCGACCCCCCCCCCAGGTTGAGAAACACTGATCTACAAGTTATATATTTTAATACTACTATTACTATTACCTCGTATTTGTCAATTTGTCATTTTTTTTTTTGATCATCGTGCTGTATATACCAGGTGATCACTGAATAATGTAAGTAATAAATACCTATTTATTCAAATAAAATAAATAATTATTAATACGAACTAATTATAGTAATTAGAAATCTTGAAGAAATAAAGTGAGAACTTGCAAACAGTACACATATTGGAGACGCACCAAAACCTAATGATCTATCATAACCGTAAAACCAATCTTCGAAAATTCATCTTAATACAATAGGGCGGTCTTAGCTAATTTTAAAATGAGAATTATGTATTTAAATTACGTATATGAATAACACAGAAATAAAATAAATACGAGTACATGTACATGTACATGACTATTCTATTTAAGCGCAAAAAATTTACTGTAGCATTATTATTGATTTACTTATAATAAAACATTAATCTTTATTCGTTTATTGACTTTATGTATACAACCTTAAGAAACTGTTGCATAGGCGCAACTAGGATAAAAAGTCTGGGGGGGTGGGGCTACAGCCCTTCATTCAAAAATTAAAATAACCTGTAGATTACCCCTACTCTTATATACTATATTAATATATTTTAGATTCTGAGCCAAGTTGGATTTACTGCAATGTGTCTTTTTTTGAATGTGACAAAATTGTGAGTTAAGTATGCGTATGCAGTATGCAATGTAAAACATGGAATATTTATGGGGGAGGGGCTAAGCCCCTCTTGTCCCCCCCGTAATTGCACCTATGGACTGGTGATCTAGAGTTCGTGGCATAACGGGGAAAATATGAACAAAAATAGAAAACATGTTGTATATTTTAGCCTTTTATTACATTTTCTCTATCCATCTTTTTTTGTGACTGCATTATACATAATTCTATATATATATATATATATATATATATCATATAATGTAACGTTCTATGATTTACATTGTATAGACATTGTTAAAATAAGACATAATAATAATGAAAAATTTATTTCTTTTATAGGGGAGATGTTTGAGCGGCAAAATATGTATTGCCCCTATCCTTAAATTCCTAAATACGCCAATGGTTATATAATCATTCAGTGAAAATTTCTAGTCCTAATGTTATTTTGCCCCTTGAATTAGGACGAAGAAAATAGATTGATTTTGTCAAAATCCATTATGCCATAAACTTCGTCGTCTTTATATAATAAATATAATCTGTATAGTATTTTCGAAAATCAAATTCAACTCTAACAAACTTGTTAATTTTTTTTTTTTACAAATAAATATAAATATATAATAATTAATATAGATAACTATAATAATGTTGATTGTGTTAGTAGTATGTATCAGGGTTCAGGAAGCTACCCTAAGATTGATATGCTATTATGTTAATATGTTATGTAACTACTACATGGAAATAAATTATGATGAAGTAATAGATATATTTTGTAAAGCAATTCAACACATATGTATTCAACGCTTTAAATTAAATCACTGATAAAAATTATTATGTATGTTGTAGTTATTACATACACACTTACATACATGTCTTTGAATTTCTAATTGTAAATTATATTTGATTGGAACTTTGAAGGGAGTTATTTTACGTATTTCCAAACACTTTACTTAATATTTGCAAAAAACTGACGAATAGTTATAACTTTAAATATAGCGCACATATGTCGTTAACATGGGAGAACATAATTACATTTTAATGACATTTAATTATCTAATTTTATGGCCTTCTTTTTGTAATAGTTCATAACACATATTTAGAAAATAAAAAGTTCAACTTACCTTATTAAGAAATTTAGTCTTACTTCCATATTAACCATCTTAAAAAATTTAAACTGATCTACTTAGAATCGTTTTTGTTTCAAGTTTAAAAATCCACAAAGGGGGGTAAGTTAAGGAAAATAATTAACTCGAGTTAAATTAAGTTAAGAGAATACAAGATCAATAAGTTTAAAGTTAACAATTAACAATTCATAAATATTTGAAGGTCGTGTTAATTAACATATGTTACAAGTTAATAAGAAAAAAAATATTAACTTAACTTAGTCTAAAAAAAGTTAATCTACTTAAGTAGATCACATAAAAAGTGACTGCGTTCTTTAGAAAGATTTATTTCTTAAATTATAAGAAACTATTCTATTGAATCTTTTATCATAATATACAGCAGTGGCGCTGAAATGTTTGAAAAATACTATGACATTATACAATGTACCAGTGGCGTATTTATGGTGGGGGGAGGGGGCCCGGGCCTCCACCGAAATGAAAAACACCATTATTAAATATTGTTATTTTTAATATGGATATGTCTTAATGCTGGGTTTCCGAAAATTTGTCGCGAAACTGAGAATGTTGCTTATGCCATAATTTAAAATTTAAAATTTATAAAATATGTTTATTCTTTTAAGAAAATATGAGGTGAATTTTTAGTGACTCTAATAAAAAATTTGTTTATTACAATGTAGTTTTTATACTTTTAAAAAATAATAAATCATTAAAAAAATTAAGTTTCTTATTTTTCTAATGGTGTAAAAAGACAGTCGAGAAGTCTTATAGTGTTAAAAAATTTTTTTCGTAATAGTGTGCTTCCTCTTTCCCTTTCACCCAAAAATCAAATACATAATCGACCCCCTTCGAAATGAAAACCTATATACGCCACTGCAATGTACATCAAGGGGCCACTCACTACCATATTTAATTATCTTTATAGTTAAAATTCTTTATACATAACATTCTGTATCCAGAACTCAATACCCAAAGGTGGGCTCCCAACCTACAAAATCTTATATGACATCTGATTTACAGTGTATGCGACCATTTTACTTTACACGATTATTTAATTTTTGTATTAATATTTACGTATAAACGGAAAACTTAAAAGATTTTTAACTTGATAGATCCATTTTAAATCAACTGTAAAAAGCTAAGTTAT
>NW_020272364.1:0-5539 GCF_003268045.1 Sipha flava
TATACCTTTTTATACCTTTTTATACGGGACGCAATTCGTAAGCAGCGGTTTAATATATACCTATTGTAATACAAATATTTGGGAAGATGTCAGTCATTGAATACAGGGGTGGATAGGTCCATAAGGAAAAAGGGATTTCCCTGTGGGCCCTCGCCCTACATTATGTCGGTGGCCCCTTCAATACCATTATTTTTTTTATGGAAAGTTATTTATTTTTTTTTATAGTTAAATTATTTAAATTAAATTAGGATGAGTAAATATAATACACTTTTTATAAGCAAATTTTATTTTCATTTTGGTGGCCCCATTAAAATATTTCCCTGTTACAAAAAAACTACTTATCCACCTCTGATTGAATATTTATATATTTCCAATGTGTCTACATTTGATTGAACAAGACCAAAATTAAAAATTTACAATTTCTCAGTGAATTCTGAAGATTTTCAATCGTTTTCATATATAATTGGTAAATCTACTGCTGTTTTAATTTGTTGATTTAAATCTTTTTCGACTAACTTATATCTAGAGACATTTCATTTGTAAACGAACGAGTCACATTTGTGAACAAACCGATCCGGATCGCAAAAATATAAAAAGTCATTCAATCCGTTCATTCGCTTTCGTTCAGGTTGCACTGTTTATGAATGAATCGATCCAGAATCAGAATCGTAAATATAGTTATTTGTTAAATTTTGTTTGGGCTATACATAGACCGTTGTTATAAACTAGTTAACATTCCAATCTAGGGGGGAGGGTGTTTCAGGAGATCAACTAAACCACAGTTAATTATTGAAAACAAAATTGGTTTGTGATTAAAAAGTGTATGCCTTCAATAATTTGAAAAATTATACGCACAGGGTGAAATCCCCGATTTCCCCCTCATATATAAGGCCCTAATATTATATATAAGTAAGTACAAGGTACATGTTCTACACTGTTGCTGTGGAAACAGTCGTCATAGTATTAATTATACGTTAAAACCAAAACACAACACCATATACGGCCAGTTACTACTCGTATATATTGTTGAATCATTTTATGTTACTAATTATTAAATAATAATAAGCCATTATTATGGTAGCTCATTTGATTATAAGAATTGTTTAATTAGTAAATTAATTACTTATATAATTATTTACAAATATTAATTTTTTTTTTTATATTTTTAAGAATGAAATCCTTAAATATGTAATATTTCATAGCTAATCAAAATTATGTCAAATTTGAATAACTCAGTTTATTTATGCAAAGAAGTTTTTGATGAAAATAGCAAACCCACAAGAATTGGTAATGTATAAAGTGTATATTTTATTCTATAAAAAAATGTGCACCTACTTAATTATTTTCTTATTATTTATAGAAATTGAAGAACAAGCATCTCGTTTAGGAATAGATCCAGTTAAAGAATTGCATCTTTTAAGTATTGCGAAACAATGTTTACTTGAACCTTTGCCATCTAATTGGATACCTTGGTATTATATAAAAATTATTTACCCTTTATAACATTAAAATAAAAGACAAATTATATTATTCATGTAATTTAATTATTATTTCATAGTTATATCGAAAAAGAAAATAAATATTTTTACTTCAACGATCAAAATAAAATATCACAATGGGAACATCCTCTAGATGAACATTACAGGCAAATAATTGAAAAAATACGTTCGGAAGATTCATCAACTGGTAAATTTAAATTAATAAGATGAGTCATTATTTTCTCGTTTTTCTATATAACGTATACATTTTATTTGTAAATTAAATTTACCTTATAAGATCTATAATTTAAATGTGTTAACCAAGATAGAAGCGTACGATTTAAGGAGAGTATGTAAACTGCGGCAAAATAAAAATTATTATTTAAATTGAAAAATTTTGATTACATCATTACTACATATATTATTTTATTATTACTACGATCTCTTAAAATAATTTTTGATAATAATAATATTTTTCAATTTAAAAAGTGGTTTTATTTTTTTTTTTTATGCCTAATACTCTAAGAAACTTACATTGAGTGTATAATACGAGTATGTATACTATAAACATTTAATAATACATGTTACAAGACAGCGTCTAAACTACAAACGTTATCGATCATGAAATTAAGCCACCGATAAAATATGTATAGTTGCTACAAGTTATATAGACACGTATAATATCTAATTAAACGATACACGTATGTATATTATCGTATCGATATGTATATATAGTATATATAGAAGGTATATGAAATAAATTGATACAGTTTGTATAATGTATCTTATCGATTTTGTCGCAGATTGTATAATGTTAATTTTTTTTTGTCGCAGTTTACCATCTCCTGATTAAGGAAACCCTTAATTGATGATAGGTAAACAAGAAATTATTCAATTATAAACAATAATTATTTCCTAATAGACTTAAAACTTTAAGTTTACTTACCTTAGGAGCATGATAGGAACTAAATTATTAATATTGCCCAGATTTAGCAAGGACCATAGGCGCAATTTCAACTTTTGACTTGAGGGGGTTAAATATATTAAAGACAAGCCGACCCGCAGGGGGCTTTGCCCCAACCCCCATTTTTCACACAATTAAAATAAACTTTTAATCTAATATAGTATAAACTATAAACACGTCATGACAAATATCATGTGGGCTTATCGCCTATTACTGGCATCGTGCGTTTAGTAAAGAGTATCTTATATAAGTATTATTGAATAGGTACCTAAATATACATTTAATATAATATACAATCGTGATCATGACATAATAGCAATAATAAAACAATGTAATAATAATTCATAATAATAAAAGATCAAACTCCCAAGAAATATGTATTAAATGTGTCCAGAAATTTCGTGTTTCGTGTTTAATAATGGTTTTCGATATTTTTCGGAAAACCCAAATACCCAAATTAAGTGTATATAAATAATTTATGAGCCATGGTAGGGATTTAAATAAATTGTAAATTCTATTATGCCTTTAATCTAGATAACATTTCCAAAACAAATATTTCATTAGTTGTTACTTCCTCATAGGCGTGTGTAGACTTGTATTTTAGGGGGAGCCTACAATACTTTTGGGCCCTATCTTAATAAAACGAGTTGGTATATTTAATAAATTATAATGTATAAATAATCAAACAAATGTAACTTTAATT
Source organism: Sipha flava (assembly GCF_003268045.1). Classification (NCBI taxonomy): domain Eukaryota; kingdom Metazoa; phylum Arthropoda; class Insecta; order Hemiptera; family Aphididae; genus Sipha; species Sipha flava. Next base: position 3,146 of record NW_020272364.1, read on the forward strand.
TTTATTTGATATTGTGGTATATTAGTCCCAATCAATATATTTTTTACTTTTCTTTTTTATTTACTATTAAAGAAAAAGAAAGGAAAGCCTCGATGATGGGACAGTTGACTTGTTTTACGTAGGTACTTAATTTTAAACTGCATTGTACAATAAAATATTTTTCATAAATAATAATATATTTTTGATGAATTCTATGTCGTTTACCAGTACGTCATGATGTTGCTCAGGAATGTTGTATTTTTGTCGGGCGTCTTACGTGTCTCTGCGTTCTGTAATAATATGTTTAATCGAGGTTGGGTATCCGCATGTTTGACATATTCTTTGTGGCTCTTTTTCCATGAGATGGCCATGTATGTAATGTGCATGACCTATTCTAAGTTGATTTAATATAATTTCGTCTCTTCTTTTGAGGGTCATTGGGTTATTCCATTTTTCCGTTGTTCTTTTTATTTCGTTTAATTTATTGTTCATTTTTAACCATTCGTTTTGTCATTAATTTTTAAATCTATTAAGGATCATTTTTTTACATATTTGTCTAATTTTATATTCCAGAAGGTTCATTGATGTAGATTGTTTGCTTTTTCCTTAGCGATTATGTCTGCTCTTTCATTGCCAGTTATTCCGCATGGTCCGGATATCCATGAGAAAATTATGTTATTGTTAAAATTAATCAAGTATTTTATTAACGACAGTGGCGTATTTTCAATTTTTTTCTGGGGGGGGAGGGTCCACAGTTTATACATAATTAATATAAACTATATATTATATTGTAATAGTTACGTCCTTATGCAGTTTTTGGAGGAAGTTGAACTAAATATATAATGTAATAATCGTATAGCCTTATGTAATATATATATATACCTATATATTGTATTTAGCATTATATATTATAAAGTATTGTTATAAAATAAATTCCAGTCGTCTCGATTTTTTGGCCAATTCCTCTATCACTTCATCAACAGTAATTTCAACTTCCCTGTGAATGTTTAACATAGCCAATTCTGCAAATATGTAAGAATTTTAGTTTATTTTTTATTTTTTGGAGAGGTTCTTGGGGGGGGGGTCCAGTAGTAAAAATATATTATTTAAAGATAACAATATAATAAAATAAAAATAAGCTCCTTTGCATAGTTAAACAAATCAAAAATTAGGGAAGTATAATTTTCTCATTAATATACTCAAGAAAGTATGGAAATTAAAATTTAGATGGCTGAAGACACTTCAGAAAACTTGACTAGTAACATGTAAATAAATCACAGGCGATTAGAACTATTACTTATTAGACGAATATCATCATAAGAATAGTTGTTGTCAATTGTTTTGAGAATCTTTCGCACGCAGCTTTTTTTTATTGAATCGCAAGTATCGAAATCGTTCGCTCTCTATCCAGGCCCGTAGCCAGACCAAATTTTCAGGAGGGGCAAAGCAAATTTTTGGGGGGGCATTATATATAAATGTATTAAATATTAATGCAATTTTTAATTTATTTACATTGACATCTAATTAAATTAACACAATGAATTACAAAATAAATTAACAATGAAACATATTTTACACACGTGTACTGCTGCAGTCGGCGATAAAATGAAAGAATATTTAGGTGTTCTATAATAAAATGTCAATTGATAGGAAAGTATTGAGCTACGATTACGATAACGTTAGCAATCAATTTGCCAACAGTCGTCGTGACACGTCAGTATCGTCGTCATGGCCCGGAATTTCCGAAATAAATACTACTATACGGCTAAAAAAACTTTTTTGATCTATTCTATTACTGATGAAAATGTTATAAGCCAGAGGTTCCCAAACTTTTCATACTCGTGGCGCCCTTTTAGAACTGAAGTTTGCTCATGGCGCCCTTAATAAAATTTACGACTTTTTTTTAAATAAAATAGATAAAATAAGAAACATGTTTAATTTTCAATAGATAATATGGAAGTATTTATTTTATATAATTACACACTGAAATATTTAATTTTAATTTTATTAGGTAAAATAAATTAGACTTAGTTTATTTGTAGAAAACAATTGAATTAGTGAGATGGATGAGCCTGGACATCACTGCATATTTTTTCAAATCTTGGGATCAAACTTGATACTGCTACTCTCATTTCCTTCTCCACATTGATTTTTGACCGATATTTGCTTTTGATCACAGCGACCGCCGAAAACCCAGCTTCACATAAATATGAAGTAGAAAACGGAATTAAAACACGTAGAGCTTTTTCACATACAAGTGGATATTCATTTTTTATTGAAATCCAAAATTTGGTCAATTCCATATTGGTAAATTTTGATTTCAAGCTACTGTCGCAAGACAACTCAATTAGACTTTCTTCTTCAGTAGAATTAAATTCTGATGGAACAATGGAGTTAAATGGATCTTGAATCCAT
>NW_020272365.1:0-7937 GCF_003268045.1 Sipha flava
TTTCCCAACTTTTAATAAACCATGAACGTGTATTTAAGAGAGAATATTATCTGATTTCTGAGTACAAAATAGTAAATAAAAATGTACTGTTTAACTATTTATTCAGGCCAAGAAAATGATAATAGATTTCGTTTACCACACGAGCCAGATCTTGGTACTAGTTCAAATATAATAGTACAACTCACAAGAAATATCGAACGTAATAAAAACCAAAGAATTTATTTTGATAATTTTTGTATAAGTATTCCTTTAGCTGCTTACCTAAAACAGAATGGAATATTGTGCTTATGAACAATCAGGAAAGATTGCTTATCAAAAAATAAAATTCCAGATGAAAAGACAACAAATAATCTTATGGATATTTAACAATACACTAAAATACACCAATTTCTGTAACTGAAAATATAGCAAGCAAATTAATTTATTATCGAATAATACTATCAATGTAATCTGCAAAAAGATTCGACAAAAAATTTAAAAAATTGATATAGATTGTTCAAACAATAACCTAACATGGGTGGGGTGGATCTATTTGACAGTTTTATTGGCTACTATAAAATTCGAATGTAGTCGAGAAAATTGTACATGAGAATTTTTTATCATCTTATCGATATATCTGATATATCATAAAAATGTACTATTTACCGATTTTAGCATTTGATCATCGAACAAAGAATTGCCGACTTTTTAAAATTTTTTAGAATGGGGCATTTGTCATAGTCTGCCCCCCCCCCAATGACGCCCCCGTGTTGATAAATCTTTAGACATTTTTAAAGTACTGCTGATGAAAATAAGAACCCCTAACCTTCATCCTAACTGCATAACTCTCCGACGTATACATAGTATCAGTGTTGTGCATTATCTAGATACTTTTATCTAGATGATTTATCTAGATAAAAACATTAATCTTTTTATCTTATCTAGATAATAATAATTTGAAGTACCTTTTTATCCATCTTTTTAAATAAAATGGTTATCTAAGATAAATTATCTAGATCATTTTGAAAGAAATAATTTTTTTTGTGGGAAGTGAAACGAGGAATAATAAACACTTAGTATTAATGTATGTTTGTTTTAAATTTTAAATATCCATATTCTATAAACGAAGAAAATGTATTGTATAATTATTTACACAGAAAACATATACAAATTAACGTATTTCAAATAATACCATTCAATTTTATAACGATTAACTTTTTTTTTTCTATATAATCGACGACTGGGCAATACCCGCTGCCCAATGCCGAGATTTAATATACGTATACTTAATAACTAATAAAATACTCATATAATAATAATATAAACAATAATTGTAAGAACACATGGACATAAAACCTCAATCTTTGGCTGGAACGTTCCATAAATAACAATGTATAAACTTATATTTAAGTAATATATAATAATAAAGCCAACCAGTAACCATTGAATCGTGGCCATTGCTATATAGTATTAGTGTATATAGATCTTAAATCGTATTAGTAAATACTGAGAATAACAATAAAGGTAACAGTAATCACTAGTTAGTTATTGGTAAATACGTAAGGTGAAATAAAATAAATATACCGATTTATATGAAATAGTTTTGAAATTATGATATAATTAATCAAATTTGAGTTTTATAAATATAATTTCTTTCATCTTCACCTGTCGAGCGCTTGTTTAGCAACGGAAGTCAAATCTTAACACCAAGAAGGAACCGTTTAGGTGAAGAAAACATTTGAAATGTTGTTGTGTATTATATCTAATAAAATTAATTTATAAAATATTGTATTATTTATATATATAGATTATATATTTATTTGAATTTAACTGCGTGTAAATCGAAGACAAAGTGATGTGTCATCACTGATGACCATTAAATTAAATTTGAATATTACAAGATAGCAAAATAGAGTTAAATACATCTATGGAAATTATTATGTAGATTTCTATCCTATAAATACTTAGGTATATGTTTAAATCATAAAAATCATAAAATTAGGTACATTTTTAACTATACATTATTTAAATAATAATAAATTAATAACATAAAATAAAAAGGAAAAAAAATAGGTTTATGTACTGTTTTCTGTCTAAATTAACAAAATTAATTAAGAATATTTTAAACCAATTTAAATCATAACTAATAATCAATTTTTTTATTCATAAAAAAATAACCATTTTACAAATGTAAGTTCTGAATGATGAAATTGTTTAAAATTATATTTTTATCTAGTTTTATCTGTTTTTTATCTAAATAAATGTAGTTATCTTTTATCTATTACCCAGATAAATTTTTAGTTATCTATTATCTTATCTAGATGAAGTTTTAATGTATTATCCGTTATCTTATCTAGATAATACTTTGGTTATCTATGTACAACACTGCATAGTATGTATTACATACGCATGCCATGAACACCACATTATGTGCCAGTGTAACGAGCGATCTACCAACCTGTTTTTGGTAAACGCGATTTGTGAGCCGCTTAGCATTACCCAAAATACACCACGAGGAGGTGGGCTCACACGTATTTCAAAAATCACAATTTCAAAATCACATCCACATAATATAAATTTCGTTGAATAAATATTTAAAATAAAAGTTTCGTTTTAATCGCTATTTATGAATTTAGCACGCATATCATCTAATAAAACAATGAACAAATCTAGTTCACTTTTCCACCACACCTTCCAACAATACAGATCTAAATGTCACTGAAGCATATAGATAGGTACGCCTCTCTTTTTTACTGATAAAGAACTGGATAGTAATGGGTAAATCACAGGTAGAGCACATGTAAGCGGTAGATAACACGCTATACTGGCACCCCACATTAAACATATTATACCAATGAAGACCAACACCGACGATAACAAAATATGATTTCCGACAAAACATGCAACACCATAAATCGCACGCTGCACAAGTAGTATTATGCATATTGCAACATTTACTTTTGTTAACTTTAGACTTTTTGTTTAACTGTAAGTACCTACAAATTAAACACATTAGAATATTCACAAAGTGGGACACACGGCCCATTATCAATAAATACGGAATATTGTTCCATTAAATTTTTCATCTGAGGAAATCATACCCGATATGGTAAAGGATTTAGTGTCATACGCAATAAAGTATGAATTAAAAAATATTAAATCACGTATATACAATCGACGTAGTTTCCGAACAACTCAGAACGTAATCAAACATAATTTACGAAGCCTGGGCACTTCAACAAATTAATACGTAATTAATAGTTAAATTGATTAAACATAAAACTTTTAAACTTATTGCCTTCTGGTAGATTAGCTCAAATTATTAACCAACAATTAACGTATTATTTTTGCAATTTTCCCAATTAAGCTAAAAATATTATTGAAAAATATTATTTACACAGGTACCCCAGAAAACTTAGTTGTTGTTAGTTATAAAAATATAATGCTTAAAATATAAAAGAAAAAGAAAGTCGAAGAAAAATAAATGTGATTTATTTCATTATACTTGCTACAGTTGATATTCAAAATAAACACGATGTACCTGTAGTCATAGATGTAGGAGGTACATATATGTCACTCGTGGTTTACATCAATCTGGAGCGGTTTATCGATTACATCTGTTTATTGTTAAAAATAAAACAAATACACCGTTCCAATATTCTAGTATACAATAAAAATTAAAGACATTAACCCTTAATTGCATGATTTTTTTTTTTCTTGCTGAAAATAAATGTTTTTGATTAATTTGAGTATGGGGAGTTTGTTAAAAATAATTTAAAAATTCCAACTTAAAATCCAAACTTGAAAAGCACAGCTTTTAAGTCCGTTGCACAAATGCAACTATATGCGCACCAACTTTAATTTATTATTATTTCTATTTCCATATGTATATTATTTTTTTAATTTTAATTTTAACAACTTTTATTACATGGCCGTATCCAGCCATTATTTTTGGGGGGGGTTTTCAATTTAAGATGAAACTAGAACATGATTTTTAGAATTTTAACCAATTCAAACCATATTAGTTTTTAGGTTTAAAAATGTACTTATATTATTCACCATATTATATAATATACATTCTGCTTTAATACTTACTACTCGTAAGGTATTTCAATTGACAACCACATTTTACATGAAAATATTTTTATAGTTATATAATTATAATTAGAGTAAGTATATTTAATAATTATTAAAACATGTAACTTACATTTTTTAATTTGACAATTTATAGGATTATTAATTTTAAAGTAACATTATTTTTCTAGATGATTTTGAAAACTGAGTAAGTACCTCTTCTGGATCAACATTGATGTCCCGGTGAACTGACATTAAAGCCAATCCATTGAGGCGTGTTTCACTAGTCGAATTTCTGAGATACGTTTTCAATCTTTTTAAAGATGAAAATGTTCTTTCTGGTGTCGCTGTTGACATAGGCATAGTAACTAAGACTTGTAGAAGTTTCCTTATGTTAGGAAATAAAAGAGGGTTACAATTGTCAAGTCCTGCAATTGCTGTTTTTGGGCGAGATCCTTCTTTTAGCCACTTTGTCTTCCATATTGCAAATTCAGCTTTGAAAGCATTAGGCTCAATCAATATCTGAGAATAAAAGTTTACACAGTCGTTTATTTCTTCATTGGTAGCGATTATACATTTACTTGGAATGATTTGTTGTAATGAACTTATTAAAGATTTGTGTTTCTGAAATCTATCACAAAGCTGTGATCTGATATAGTCGAGAAATGGCAAAAAAATATTAAAATTGTAATACTCTTCAGAGCTATGAGAGGGCACATTACTACGGTGTGTTTGTTTATTAGCGATATGAGGCAAAACAATGTCTTCTTTATTTTTATTCAACATGATGGCAACAACAGAAAACAGGTCTGAAAAATGTTGTTTGTTATTTTCTCTCATTTCGTCTAATACGGCTAACACACCATCAACATGATTGCATGCTTCGACTAAATCAGCATTAATTGTCTGTAGCTGTTTACACAATGTCAATGTATACGAAAAAATATTTTCAATTATTACGAGAGGTATAACAAATTTAGCGTCTTTAATTGTACTTAATAACTGACAAGACTTTTGAGCAGTTTCTTTATTTATTGATGACTCCAATTTTTCCAATGCAACAATAATAGCGGGATATAGTTCTTTGAACCGCATGACACTTTCATGCTTATAAACCCAACGAGTTTCACATAATGCAACTAATGTGGTATGCCTTGTCTCTGAAAGAGTTTCGATAATAGTTGTTCTCAATAATTCACTTCTTTGAGCCGATGAGCGAAAAAAATGTTCCAACAGTTTGAATGGTGCTAATACAGTTTCTTATTGAGGGCAATGAACAGGCGTTGGCCAACGCTAGATTGAGCGAGTGAGCACTGCAATGTACATAAAGTGCCATGGGAAAATCTTTTTTTATGTATTCTTGAGCACCATGTAAATATCCACTCATGGCAGAGGCTCCATCGTAACCTTGTCCAACTAAAAATTGACAATGTATACTGTTCTTCTGTAAACACCCCATTATCAAAGTTGCTAGTCCTTTTCCACTAAGATCAACAGCCGGTGTAAATTCTAAAAAATCTTCTCGGATTTTTTTATCTTTTTGGTCATAATAACGCAAACATACAGACATTTGTTCAATTCTTCCAATATCTGTAGTTTCGTCCGCTAACACAGAAAAGCACTCGGCAGCATTTACTCTTTGGACAATTTTTGACTTGATTATTTCACCACAAATAGAAATTATGTCATTTTGAATACCAGGACTAGTATATAAAGAATTTCTTGGACCATTTTTCAAATGTTCTCCTAGCGTAGTGTCACCTGAATCTACACGAAACCGTAAAAGAGCTCTAAAATTTCCGTCATTAAAATCATTTATGTTCATTACATTTCCATAATCGTTTGATCCACGAAAAGTAATTTCTTGCCTACTACAAAGAATTATGGTTTTTATAATAGAAAGTAAAATTTTTCTATTTTGTTCAATCTGTCTAGAACGTTCAATACTGAGTTGTTCAGTTATATTTTTTAGATATTCCTTCATTCACTTTTAAAAAACTATCAGATTTCTCGACACACAATTTGTGATAAGATGTGGTAGCATGTAATTGAAAGTCTTGCAAAGCATTTTTCCAATTAGTATACTCTTTAGAAACAAGTGCACCTAATTTTTGATGACTACCATTACCTCCTTTTTCTCGAGCAAACAAAACACATAGTCTACAAAATGCTCCTTCAAATAATTGTGAATAACTAAGCCATGGAAATCGTTTTATCCAAGATAATTGAAATCGTAAATTTCTTTTGGTTTTTACAGGGAAAATATATGTTGAAGAAGGAACCCACGGAGTTTTTAAGAGTTCCTCTTTTTTTAAATCGTTAATTTCTAAATTATGGACATAATTACCAATATCATTTACTCCAACTATGGGTGTTTTAGTAAAATTATTGGACATGGTAGAAACAGAAGGAGTATAATTGCTATGCATTGAAGTAAGGTTGTGAATATCAGTACTATTTTTGCTAACTGAGGGAAGTTCTTCTAAGTAAGCTTGTTCAATAGAAACATCTTTATTCGAATAATTAATATTAGTAGGTTCAACTGGTTGAAATTCAGAATTTGGATTGTTTGTCTTATCTTTTTTTATTTGTGTAAATGCAGTGATGTCCAATTGTCTTTGAACTCGTTTCATTTTCGGTATTTAATTTTTGTGTATTAATTCTAAAAATAAACATATTGTGCATAAGTGAGAATTCGCCCGTGTTTATAGATATTTTGGAGCTGTTATAACTAAAAATTTTATTTAGGAAATATCTATTTAAAATGTCTAAAATCAACCTAAATGCCACTTAAATTGTATATTGATGAATAAGATAAATGAAGACATTTTATAAAAGTAATTTTTTTGTGACATTAATTTTCTTACACGAAAAATTACAATAATTACAAGATGTGCTACATAATATTATACATATCAAAATAAAATAAATAAATAAAATAAAAGATTAAAATAAATAGGATTGATAAATGATAATATGTATAATTAATGTTGGGCGTTAATGCATAACTTGCACACTGAATAAACACCACTGATATCTATAATATAGAGACTATGCAGGTACATAATTACATTAACTGTCCAACATATAAACTGGTATAAAATAAATGAGCTATGATATTTTATAAATAATATAACTCTAAAACTATTAAATAAAAAATGGTAGTAAATATACTTACGGAATTCAGATCAATAGAAACGTTTAACAGCAATGTTTACGGCGCATCGCCATGGTGTGTTGTATGACGAGAATCCAAAAGAAAAATGATTCGGTAATCGGTTATCCGAATTAGTTCTATTCGAGTTGAAATTAAACATCGACGATTATTCTAATAAGGTATGTACACTATCAAAATTTGAAGAATACTAAAAAATAACTACGTAAATACTCTGGTGCGTCCATATGAACAGCCAAAGCTATGGGCAGGCGACAACGATAACGTCAGTCGTGATCTTATCTCATTGTATACATAGTTTTACCCGTCGTAAAGCAGTGCACTGTTTTAGATTCAATTTTTGCGCGTAGACATTCTCGTAGACAATTCTATTTTATTTACACAATAATAATACGTCTGGGATAATAATTTACCTTATGTGCGACTTAGACGATTGATTAAGAAACACTTTTCTATTGAATTTCAATTGAATACAGAAAAAAAACATCAAGTGAATAGGCAAAAAAAAAATGTTGAACAAATTTTGGGGGGGGTTTGAACCCGGAAAACCCTCCCCCTGAATACGGCCATGTTTTATTATTCTTATTCTAACTACAAAAAACTAGTCCAAGGTAGTTCTTTAAATTAATATCTTTTTATTGAGAAAATAAAAAATAAAAACATAAAATCATAATATTATATAACAATGTTATACAATGTGTTAAGTCTT
>NW_020272366.1:0-4523 GCF_003268045.1 Sipha flava
TTTTTTTTCAAATTTTCCCAAAGTGCCGAGTTTTTAAAGATAGTTGAATCTGAATCTTTTCCATAAGATCCAAAATCTACATAAATGAACTTATAGTTTGCGTCGGCAATAGCTAGCAGTCCAATGGAAAAGTAATGCTTATAATTCATATATAATGAACCATTTCTTTCCGGTTTTATGATTAGGATATGTTTTCCATCAACAGCACCTAAGCAGTTTGGAAAATTTGCTCTTTCATTGAATTCTTTGGCAATTTTAAGCCACATAGCCTGATCAGGGATGGGAATGCATATTTCTTTTAATCTGTTCCAAATACTTTTGCATACTTTTCTGACGACTTCACTTGCAGTACTTCTCCCAATCCGATAGTTATAATGTAGTTCTTTAAAACTGCACCCTGAAGCGAGGTATCTGGTGGATAAAATAACATAAAAAAATCAAATAATTTAAAAACTAATTAAAACAATTTAATAATAATTTAAAATTAAATAATTTAAAACCAAATAAACAAAAATATCCACTTAATAACCATTATGTGAAAAAAGTAAACTTATTTTTATTTTTTATTTTAGTGCAAGATATAACTTCGAAATGGCGTACAATTCGAGATAATTATACGCGAAACTTGAAAAAACAAGATGAATGTAATAGATCTGGTTCGGCGGCTAAAAAAATTAGACAGTACGTCTATGGTGAACAGTTATTATTCCTGAGAAAAACTAAGGAGTTACGTAATACTGATTCTAGTTATGCAACAACTGAAGAAGATGGAGTAGACAATTTTGATGAAATTGAGCATGATTCAGTGACTTGTGTTGACGATGGTATAAATAACAGCAACATAGATATGGAAATCACAGCAACATCTTCAAACGAAAAATTCACAAGTAAAAGAAAAAAATCCAATGTGGAACATGCATTAATCGACTTTATGGTAAGCCACAAAGCATCAAAGAAAACCTCTGACAACGATGAGGATTTAGCTTTTTTTTATTCATTACTACCATCCGTTAAATCTTTAACTATGGATCAGAAATTTGAATTTAGAATGCAAATAATGCAGCTCCTACAAAATTTAAGAACGCCAGAACATAGTCAATTTTATAATACTTCATCTACAACTTTCAATATAACACCCGCAAATTTCCGTCCACCATCATCTTCGTCTGCTTTGTCTTATTACTTTCAATTCTCCAGTGATGAGTTGTCAAACGAATATACAACTATGGAAAATGTTAGTTATTTAAATCCCAGTTCATAATTATATTTTTTTTTTTTTTTTTTACGCAATATTATTTAAAAAAGTAAAATATTATAATATGTATACCTATTTATTATAAATATATATATCAAGTTTACTTCTTTTATTGTCAGTCATTAGTAAATAATTAATTGTAATATCTATTTTTAAATACTTACTAACAATATACATTGACTAATAAAGTAATTTAATAAAAATAAATAAAATACTGGAATAATAACTTATTTTTATAAGAGTAAATTTTATTACAAAAATACCTACATACCTCAAAGTTATCACCAACATTTCTTCGGGCTGTATGGCTAATCGCATATTGGTATTTTGTAGCTGAATATCATTTTTGATGCACAGTAAAAGTTCATCAAATGATCTTACAGACATGCGGAAGTAGTTAAAAAATTTTGACGAATCTTCTCGAAGTTTATAGTACAACTTCACGTAATGACCATTTGTATATCGTTCACAATTTATTGGATGAACCCAATGTTCTGTTGCGGACATACATGAATGTAGATCCTTACGACTCTTACAGTACGGGCGGGTCCACATAAATTATAAATATTAGAGAGTAATATAATATTCGCAATAATAGAAAGGAACTATTACTTTAAAACAGAGGGTAACGCAAACACATATTACGAAGACAGGTAATATGTAATAAATATTACGACTCATACGACATGGACGGGACCATGTAAATCGTAATGGTAGATATCAAGAAAACAATTATTATTAACACAATATTCGCATTCGTAAAAATAGAAATGAATTTTAATTAAAAGTCAGAGGGTAAACCAGTACATATATTATATGTGAATCGCATGGTTATATGTAGAATTTTAATTGGAAAAAGTCGTGACAAATATAATGCGAATAAGAACTAAATAAGTGCGAATAAGGTCATCTAGGTAATAAATAGGGTTTAATTTAATTAATATAGTTGAAAACAACTATCGCCCAGCGCGGCACGTTTGATCTTCGCCAAACCTAAGTATATAAGGGGGTTGGGAATAGACCAATATTCAGATGTGGTTTACAGGTAAAGACGCAAGCACCTTCACGCCACATTATTTCTTATATTAATGTTATTTTTATATGCTAAATAAACAGTTAAAATTTCAATTGAGTGTTTTATTGAAGTCTATCCTTTAAAAACTTAACTATCAAATACGATTGAGCGACGGCACGCAACAGTTCCCTTTTAGTCCGTTTTTGTTTTAGGTATAAATAGGTTAAAGAACTGAAGGAAAAAACTTCATCTGGTTCCATATTTAAAAAAAACTTTGTGAAAATAGTACGCAAAACGTCTTTAAAACTTTACAACCAAGTAGATACTAGATAAGATACAAAATCAATGATAACACATTTTTAACGGATGTCATATTGACGCTCGTGTGCCCGCTCTAGTGCGCGCGTTAAATAGTACGTCCGTCGCAACGCGCGTACTTAGTGCGTCCGTGTGGCCCCAGCCTGAGTTATGAGCACCCGTGGCCCGCCCCGCCCAGTGCGGCAGCGCTCGACGCTCGTTCTGTATTTATACAGATTGTAAAATAATTATTTTTTCTATCATACAATGCATTCTATCGGCAGCTAGAACAAACATAATTTTAATAGCCTAATATCTCTGTTACGGGTAAAGTTCGAAAATGGGTAGTTTACACATTACCCGGGTAATGTACACCTTATTCATATGAATCGTATAATGCAGCGGTTCTCAACCTTTTTGAGTTCGCGACCCCCTATAATGTCACCAAGATGTCTAACGACCCTTTTGTAAAGTAAGCATTAAAAAATTGAATAAACTGTTATTGTATTTATTTATGTATATATTTTACAAAAAAAGTAATTAATTTGACTTACAGATAATTTTAAATAAATAGATAATATAATATTAAATTAAAATTTTTTTCGTCTTAAATATTTTACAAAAAAAAGGTATACTATGTACATTTGAATATTTTTTAATTTAATGACTCTTTTGTTGTTGTTGATTTAAAATAATTTTATCAATCCTTGGCTCAATAGATTTGGATAGACTTATTCTCATTGTTGGCGATATATCCAGCCGATTTCTCGATTTAGTTTTAATTGTAGTCATCGTAGAAAATCCTGCTTCGCATAAGTATGTCGTTAAAAATGGAATTAACTTTTTTAAAGCTTCCTCTGTCAATGCAGGATACTCAGATTGAATTTTGATCCAAAATTTACTTATGTTTTTATTACTATGAAAAATCTGTTCCAACCCTTTGTCTGAATACAACTCAATTAATTTTTCTTCGTTTAATGATGATAATTTATTTTTTTCTGATTTAATAAATGGATTAATAACCCATAAATTGTTTAAACGTATATCTTTCGTTGGATCAAAATATTTAAGAAATTTTTCTTTTAGTTTTAATAAATGAATCGCAATAACATTTTGCATTTCATTTATTTCATTTTCATTTATTATTTTTTCTTCCACCATATTAAAAAAAAATGGGAACATATCAAACGTAAGCTTTTGTAATCTTTTTTTCCCAAAGTTCGATTTTGTTAAGAAATGCTTCTATTTTATTGTTTGATGTAAAAATATTAGTATAGGGCCCTTGTAAACTCAAATTTAAATCGTTGAGAATAGAGAATATATCTGAAAGATAAACAAGATTTGCTAACCATAAATTATTTTCAAAATAATCACCCAAGGGTGATTTTTTATCTTTCAAAAATATTTCCACTTCGGTTTTAAGTTCAAATAAACGAGTTAAACATTTTCCTCGTGATAACCATCTGACATGTGTATGTAATAGCAAACTAGTGTAATCTGAACCCATTTCGTCACACATGACTTTAAAAATACGCGTATTTACTGCACTAGATCGAATAAAGTTTATGATTTTAATGCAAGTATTTAAAACATTAAATAAATTTTCACCCATATCTTTAGTGGCCAATTGCTCTCGGTGAATGAAACAATGTGTTGAAATTATATCCTTATGAGCTATCTGTTTAATTCGTGCTACAAGACCATTAAACTTTCCCGTCATGGCTGCAGCACCGTCAGTACATATACCAATACACTTGGAAATAGATAGATCATTTTTTGTCGAAGTACACTAAAATAGCTTTGAAAATTTCCTCAGATGTACAAAACGTTGGTAAATTTAAACAACATAAAAAACTCTTCATTTATGTCATTCAAATCGGTATCTACATATCTAATATAAATTAATAATATTGCTTCATTATTAATGTCTGTAGATTCATCGATTTGAATTCCATA
>NW_020272367.1:0-3077 GCF_003268045.1 Sipha flava
ATTGACGTTTTTCGAACAAAATAAGAACGAGTAAAATATAACAAGAATACCGGTAACTACTCCAATGGCATTTCCTGGGTGATTTCACATCTTTTGTATCTATCCGCTTTGGTTCGGCGGTGTGGCAAGCGCAGTGCAATCTTGGAATCGCCACAGTCCGCCATCGGCTTCCATATCAGAAGTGTACGAATGGGCCAACTGCTCCGAGAAAAATCAATGTAGAACGGGCAAACATCTGCAGCTGTTACACGGTGTTGCACCACGCGGATTTTTTTTTTTTTGTTAATAATTAAAATTATTGTTTGTTGATTTCGTCAAATGGACGAGAAAAATACGAAAAAATAAAGCCACTCCTTACTCAAAACGTTCCGTGCCGGTTCTTGAACCGACAATGACATCATATTGGCTAGTGCTCGGGTTTTGTTTACTACCACTGCTCTACACTCGTTGACGGTCGTTCCAGAAGGATTCCCATCCTCAGCGTTTCCACCTGGACTAGGCACCAGTTCGTCATCTACGGTCGCAGAACTCTGCACCGTGATTCCGGTATCGAGAATGTAGGCATCCATGGCGCACGAACCATCGGCGCTTCTTTTCGAGCAGTTCTCGGTGACGAGATCTTCTCCGGGGTCCAAGATATTTATAAAACATTTTTCGTTTATAGTCCCGTCGTTTCCTGGAGCTGTGCTGCTCTCGTCGACCGTTATCCCAGAAGAATTTCCATCCTCGGCGTTTCCACCTGAACTGGGCACCCGTTCGTCTTCTACGTCCGCGGAATTCAGCACCGCGATTCCGGTACCGGGATCGCAGGTTTCCAAGGCGCACGAACCATCGGCGCTTTTCTCCGGACAGTTCTCGGCGACGTGACCGTCCTCGGGAGTTATGTCATGGATGTTTTCTACGTGCAGTTTGATCATTTTTGTCATCTGATCAGGTTAGAATATGAAAATATTTAATATCATCCCCGTGTAACGATTATCAATTTTTTTAAAATATTGTGTATTTCCAGAAATACGGTATGAATATGTGTGTGTGTACACCACAATAATATTTATATAATATTTTAATAAATATAACTAATGTTCTAAGTGTCCAATTTATATTATTAATTAAATAAAAATTTGAATAAATTACTTTTATTGTAAAGTGGTTAAATAATTATTATTTTATACTCTTCCAGTTTGATTTATATAATTTATTAGTATAATATAAAATTATAAACCCCTTCCTATATCGTGGGTCATTCCTATTTATGAATAGATTGATAAATAAAATTTTGTTCCCCCTTGAGAATTTTCCTATGGCCGCCCTTGATACTATGGCTAATAGAGTACAATGGCTCTCCAAGACCAAGATTAAATAATAATAGTAATAATATACTAACTACTACTAACTACCATAGTCTTGGTTTTGGGTTTGGTTTGCTCATCACCAATCAATATCCCACCTTCATATTTGATCAATAATTTAATCAAAAAGGCCTAATATACGAGTTTGTCACGAACAAATACTTAAATGCAGTGACGTCTTTAAATAATTATTGATTCGAAGTATACTTGATATGTGATTATAGGTATGTATAATGATGAATTGAAAAGTTTCCAGAGAAGAACAAATGAAAAACCCACAACAGTTGTATAATAAGCAGAGTTTACGACATTTCTTTGTCAGAATAAGGCTGCAGTGGGTGCTGGCGTACTGGCCAGCAGAGAGATTACACATTAAGAAAGTCACCGAAAACGGGTTAACCGGGAAAAGATCAACTGTTTAGTAGCGCCTACTTCTGTTAGCAATATATTTTTCAGTGCCGTCGATTTGACGTGATCCGTTTTCTTGTCGCACGCGTCGCCGTCCAGCTGTATGCACCTGCGATGGTAATAACTCTTGCAGCCCGAGCATTTCGAGATCGGTTTCCATATTTTTCTCCTTCCGCATTTGTTACACTTATGAAACCACTTGTAAAAGGGTTTGTTGACGACTGTATGTTTGCATTGTTCTTCCATTTTTCGTGAACACGGGTTATACAGACACGGTGAGAAGTCGAAAGATATAACAACGTGATTAAATGTGCGAACGTTGTCAATGCCGAAA
The DNA here is from genome assembly GCF_003268045.1 of Sipha flava. Lineage (NCBI taxonomy): Eukaryota > Metazoa > Arthropoda > Insecta > Hemiptera > Aphididae > Sipha > Sipha flava. The sequence goes on from NW_020272367.1 coordinate 2,092, forward strand.
TAATAATGGTCGATACGAGTCGGTTTACTCAGTTAGACGTACTTACTTCTGTATTTTTCGATAATTTTGCCTAGTGAATTTGTTTGTATGTTTAGGTACGTGGCCAATTAATATTTTAGAATTTTTTATTATAAACGTATATAACATTATATAACATATACTTATATGTGAGTTTATGATTAGGTTATAATGATACTTATCATTTTTATTATTTTTAAATGTAATTTTGTTTATAATTTCAACGCTGGCATTTATACTGATTAAAATATAAAATCTTTCCTCTGTCCAGAATCCAAAAGATATGAGCGCGAATGTTAAAAACAAAAATTGTCCAATTATAACAATGTTAGCACATTAAACTATTTAAGAATAAACAAAGTGTGAAATGTTACTAAGAATTTAGTTTGGAATTTTAACTAATGTTTTTAAAATTATTTTTATTGTAAAATCATTACGATGATCTCTGCTATAACTTGCAGAAAATGTGTTGAATACGTAATAGTTTACATATAATAATAGTTATACTATAAGTTGCTATTTATTCTGCTATTTGTTAAGCTAAATTTAATATTAATTTTACATTAGTTCACGAGGAAGATACATTTTTTTAGTTATAGACTAAATGGACTAATATCTAACAAAAATGTTAAAAAAAAATATAAATTATAAATTTTTTTTTATATATTGCATAATAAGCAGGTCACTATAAAAATACTGTGAATATGTATATACGTTATTTACGTAAACATATTGTATCCAGTGCCGCAAAAACCGGGCGTGCAGAGTGTTCCGTTCACAAGCCCCTATTTTTACATAAATTTGGGGGGGGGGGGGCTAGTCCCAGCCTGAAATTAACTACACTTTACAAACACACATTTATTTTATAATAAAAAAATTTTTTTTCAAATTTCAGGTAAGGTTGTTTTAATATTTATTTAACAATGAGTCCATTGAGTATTTGAGTAGACATACAATATAACTACCTA
>NW_020272367.1:3177-5118 GCF_003268045.1 Sipha flava
TTTTTTTCAAATTTCAGGTAAGGTTGTTATAATATTTATTTAACAATGAGTCCATTGAGTATTTGAGTAGACATACAATATAACTACCTAAGCTACTTAAATAAATTTACTACTTTAATATGGAGTGAAGTATAATATACAACAGTTGTAGGAATTTAATTTAATCATATACATATATCGTACACTAACTGATGTGAAACATGTTTGAAAACCTAAAAAAATTGATACTTAAAAATAAGGCATTTAATATGGCATTTTTATGCCATATTAAAGTTTACGTCGTCAACACACTTAGTCACCACCGTACCGTCCATATCCATAGTCCATACTTACTGAAACTTACTAAAATTTGTTTGAAAAATCCAAATTTATATAATCTACAGTCTACATAGTTGATTATAAGATAACATTAAGTTAATATATTTAATAATTTGATCTGCAGTCTGTGACGATGTATGTAAACACGTGTCATGTGTTGAATGTGTCGTTGTGCGCAAACGAGTTATCTATTTTTTGGTAGACGATTGATTTCGTAGTGCGCAGCAAACGAGTCGTGGATTTTTAAGTAAAAAATGTATGTGTGCGCAAACGAGTTGCAGCGTTTTTCAACATTACTTACTTTTTCTCGAGTATTTTCAGCGATTTCTTTTTTAAATAAAAATTTAATAGATCTGCAAAATCTTGTTGAAGAAGGCCTTGGATTTTTTCAAATAATACATTTTTTGTCATCAATCGTGCAACTCATTTGCAATGGTACAAAAGAAAACAAACATATCGCTATCCGTCACCGATTGTGTAGTAGATGAATCAAAATTTATTCTATACTGTATTTGACCATTTCTTCCATCACATCCTCATTTAGAGAATAATTCACAATTGTCTATGTTAATATTCATACTTTGAACACTAGGAATTTACAGAATACGTTGAATAGTATGATTTAATACATTTTGAAATGGTATTTCGGCACTACATTAAGTTATAATGATATTATTTGGGTAGAATTGTTTTTTGGCAATAAGCACTTTGACATATGACGGATAAATGTTTTAATTTCAAGCTTTAGAACCGATTCGAATGTTTGTGCACTGATTTTTTGTTAAATTATTATCCATGATAAATGGCACAGCTTTGTTGGGAAAGTAAGGTATAAGAAGAGATATATTAATATTTTTTAATGATTTTCGCATTTTTATAGCTCGGTTAGGAGTAGACGTTAATTCTTTGAAAAGTAAAGCTACACTTTTTTCCCCGGATTTATGCAGTTTAGAGGTTACAGCGTATGCCAATTCTGGTGAAGTAAAATTTTGTACAAGATTTGAAATTTTTTGTTTTTTTATTCTTTCTGTGCACGACTTAAATTTTTTTTCGGACAACCAACAGTTCATTTGTAATGGAAGAGATGGTAAAATGAATTCCTTTTTAAGCCATTTAGAATGTTTTTAGTAAAAAATGTAATTGTCCTATTACATTGGGACCATTTTTTGTGTAAACTAATGGTAAAAATGTGTACTAAATTTAAAACTAGACTATCAAATTCTGAGCTCCATTCAAATCCATTGTGTTTTTCGCGATTTTTTTCAGTAGAAAAAATCTAGATTCCACACTCAAAGGTTTCATTGCACCTACTCCTCCCTCGTAAAAAATTAAACAAATCATTGTTGGTTAATTTTTTTAGTTTTTCACCGCTACTACAGCCTGCTGAAAACGAGATTATAATGAGCACATAAGCAGATATAGACAGAGCAAATTTATTAAAATCAATTATGTAGCTTGTATACATTATAAATAATATAATATACAGATGTAATTTTTTGTAATTTTAAAGTTATTGAATTATTTACTAACGAAGTATATATTATATCATTAAAAACACAATTTAATAAATTTGAATTTTTTTAACTTCATTAATATATGTATATATAAATGTGTTTTAATGGT
>NW_020272368.1:0-2400 GCF_003268045.1 Sipha flava
CAAATAGATACGTTAAGTTTAGAACAATTTCCCAATGATCCCGCTGTGATGAACTCTAATGTATCTAGTGAACTTTTTGCTCATTTTGCATCTTTAGAGCCATGCCAACCTTCCAAATCACAATTAAGTGGTTGTATATTTCCTACAAAACAACAAGGTAATCGTGTAAGATCATTTCATGAAAAATATTATTTTAAAGAAATTTCACTAGGAAGTTTTGTAAAACGCAATTGGCTATCATATTCTCCTTCTACCGATTGCGTCTTTTGTATAGTTTGTAAATTGTTTGGATTGCCAAATGAAAAACATGATCAATTTTCAAAACATGGAACTAATGACTGGAGACATATTTCATATAAAATTAAAGTACACGAATCTGCACCAGAACTCTTACAGTCTGAAATACGCCGAGTTATGTATACAAGTCAATTAAGGGTTGATGTGCAGTTATTATCATCATCAAATTCACAGGTTGCAGAAAATAGAGAAACTGTAAAATAATTTTTGAAGCTTTATGGTACTTAGCTCGGCAAAACAATGCATTTCGAGGTCACAGTGAACACTGGGGTTCATCCAATCAAGGTAACTTTGTAGAACTTGTCAAACTTTTAGCTAAATATCCTTTATATCCTTTACTGTCGGCTCATTTATCCAAAATTCAGAATGCAAAAAAAAAAACAGATAAACATTTTTATCAAATGTTTGTCAATATAATATGTTGAGTGTTATGGGTGAAATGGTACGAGAAGAGATTTTGAGGAGAGTTAAAAAAGCAGGAGTATTTTCAATAATTATAGACACAACTACTGATGTTTCAAACTTGGAGCAGTTTTCATTAGTCCTACGTTTTGTTAATGAAAAAGGTCAAACTGAAGAGAGACTTGTTGCTATGAAAGAAGCCCCTGATTCCACAGGATTGGGAATGTTTAATGTTTTTTGTGATATTTGTAGTAAATATAATTTAGATTGGACAACAAAACTATGTGCTCAATCTTACGATGGGGCTGCATCAATGCAAGGACAATATTTTGGTCTTCGATCTTATGTCCAAGAGAAAAACCCAAATGCTATTTATGTTTGGTGTTTTGCACATATCTTAAATTTAGTTGTTGTGGATACATGTGATAAATATTCAAGTATTAGAAATTTCTTTGGAGATGTTCAACAATTTATTTATTTATTTATTTATAATAATTAAACGGACAAAGTCCTTAAACAAATGGTTAGATTACATCTAAATGATTACAATTAAATATAATGTGTGCACTGTACAGTATATAATGTAAATTGAGAAATACAAATTAATATTAATAATAATTACAAATTATTATTTTAAGATACTGAATATATAAAATAAGCAAGAGTATGACAATAGAAAAGTGAACTTAACTAATTAAAATTAAATGTAAAACTATTACCAGCAAACATTAATTGATTAGCAGGACAATTAATTATATATTTTTTGTCAGAATAAACAGGATAAAAAAGTTCAGGATTTCTGGTATTAAAGGAATGAATTTTAAAGTTGATCAAATAAAGTAATTCAGGACAATCAATTAAGCCAGAAATCAGTTTATGTAGAAATTTTGAGAGCAGCTGTAAACGTCTGACTTTAAGGGGCATAAGATCTAAGTAGTTAAGAATATTTTCATATGAACCATGTGGTGGCCTATGTATGTTGAATTTAAAAGATATAAATCGCAAAAAGTTATTTTGTACGGATTCAATATTATCATCTTGTTTAGACGTATTGTTTATCCAAATAAGTGGACAATAATCAAAGTTTGAACGAACTAACGAATAATAAAGAATTTTTAAGGCTAAAGGATCAGAAAAATCATTACAAGAACGTTTGATAAAACCTAGGGTACGCATTGCTTTATTTTTAATAAATTCAGTGTGATAAGAAAAATTTAGTTTAGAATCAAATATTATTCCAAGATCCTTAAAAGTAGAGACAAATTCGAGATTAGAATTTGAAATAGAATAATTAAAAATAATTGGGTTCTTGATTAAATTAAAACGCATAACCTTACATTTTTCTATATTTAAAAATAGATCATTACTTTCACACCAATTTTGTAAATTGTTTAAATCTGATTGTAAATCAGTAGCATCTTGATTATCTTTTATTATTTTTAATAGTTTGGTATCATCAGCAAATAAATAAATTTCAGACTTTTTTATAACATCTGGTAAATCATTTATGAAAATGTTAAAAAGGAGAGTTGACAAATGGTCACCTTGGGGAACACCAGATGGAACACTAAATTTAGAAGAGCAGAAATGTTGATATTTAACTATTTGAAAACGGTTAGTTAGAAAGGAGCGAAACCAGGAAAGTAAAGGATCAAAAAAATCCAAAAAATTCTAACTTACAGAACAATATTTCAAGATTGA
>NW_020272369.1:0-6084 GCF_003268045.1 Sipha flava
TTTTTTATGTTTTGGAAATGCAAAAATTTGGTTTGATTTTTTACTCGTAGATGTACTCCAGTCAAATGTATACACGGTTGATATAATATATTTTTACGATTAACTCTCTGCTTATATTATTTCGTTAGAAAAATTTTTAAAACTTAATGTATATGAAAAAGAAATTACAATTCAAACATAAGTTGATTTTGTAAATTTACGTGATTTGTTTAATTTATTTCTCCCTAGTTTAGTTAAAAATAAATGAGCTATTCTTTTTCTTCCGCTGGTCTCCATGACTCTTCAAAAGTTTTCACCACAATCACCGAAATTCTCCACTTGTCTCTATCTTGAATTAATACCGTTCAATTCTGTACTCCAAGGTTTCCGAAATAATTTTCTACAATATCCATTAATTTTTTTCGTGGGTGACCTCTTGGCTTTTATCCTTTTGATTTCCAATTAAGTATTATTTTGGTTACTGTGTCTATATTACGCCTCATTACATGTCGTAGCCAATGTATTCTTTCAATCTTTTAAAGTAAATTTGGATTATGTAAACCTTATTTAAATGTGCTGTTCTCAAAAAATATTAAGTATTTTATCTGTAATATATTCGTCAATCAGACTAGAAATCATTTATAAGATACAATTCCAACAATTATATGAACTCGTATTCGAAACACAAATAAATAAGTTAATCAGAATGAATGTATAATTCAATTCTACATTTATATTGATAGAATTTGATTTTGCTGGACTTTTTTACTTTAAAATAGATATTTTAAGTAATTTTTTATTTTAAAATATACATGTATAAGCATTTTTTTTTTTATCTATGTCTATATTATAACAATTGATGGTTTGTTGATCAAATTATGTAAAAAAAAAATAAACTATCTGAAAAAAAATTGAAAGATAGTATCTAAAATACTATACTATATAATATGTATCTTGCAACTTATTGATGATCCAAAAAAAAAACAATGAAAATGGAGTCCGGTAAAATCGTATTTTCTCATGCAATTTCTTTCTATGAATCAATTCATCAATTTTTTCAAAGTTACACTCAAGCCTTACTATGTATTTAAAATTATATTTGTTTTAAAAATATAATCATCAATAATTGTAATCAAAATAAATAAAACTGAAAAATTCTGTAATAATTCTGAAAATTAAAAATAAATTTGGTATTGACATCTCTGTATAGCATTGCTAGATAGATTAAATTAAATAATATAGGGACGAAAAATAGGGACGATTTATCGATAAAATAATAAGCATATGTACACGTTGAACTTAAAGTTAACATCGGTGTAAAATTAGAGATCTAATTATAAGAGAAAATACTGTTAAATATAAAAATATATGATTCTTTTGTAGGCAAAATAATAAAAATAAATAATAACAAGTAGATAACTCAATTCTGCATTTTTTTGAGTTATTGCTGTCTTGAACTATGGCGACAATATTTTGTATACTTGATTTTAATTTAAAATTGTTTTTAACATTTTCATTTTCATTCGAAAAAATAAATTTTTTATTTGTATTGCGCCGATTGAATGTTTATATAATTAGTTATTTTATCATAACTATCGGTTATTCATATTATACTGTGCATTAATTGATCATCATGGATACCTCCAAAGAATTGAAATAATTCATCAAATAAAATTTAAAACAGTTGCGTCGTACCAAAGATCCGAGTTCCTTTAAAACAACGTTAAAACGTATGGAAGAAGTACAAGAACAGTACAGTGGAAAACGACGGCCAAATAATGCTGCAAAAAAATTAGCTGTACCTACCGTTCTCTTATCAAATGAATTAGGTAATGAAGACATTGAAGTATGCCATTAATTAGTTATGCTGATAATCGAGAAAAAAACTATTTACAGTTTAATTTGTTTTCATTTAAAATTCTACAGATGATTGTTGATGACAAGTCTAGCAGATCGAATTCTCCAACAAGTTTATCGCCAAACATGTCAAATTTCATCAATGATGAGTATTCATATTCGTCGCCTACCAATTCATTGAAACAGGCTAATTCAAATTGGGCCATAAATATTGAATTAGATTCGGTCATTGAAATTGAAGGCATAGAGTCATATTCCTATTGTATTTACAAGTATGTAGATAATACAAAACGATAGGCTATGAATAAATATTAAATATTTTTTTTACAGAGAAAGTTTCGTACATATTGGGAACAGTCCGGTGCAAAGCTCGAATATCTATAATCAAAATTCCAAAAATTCGACCAACTACGGACATTATAGTGAATGACCCACGAGTGGTTTATTACTGTAATAATTGTGTACAGAATGACTAGGGGAAAGTAGTAAGTTCATTTAATTTGAGATGCTGCTTTTTAGTTTTCTTAAACCGTTTTGATTTTTGAAGAAGCCCTTAGCAGAAAAGGGAAGTATGAAAAGCTCTTCAAAATGCACTTCTGGAACAAAATCAAAGAAACCATCTAGTGATAAGACTTCTCATAGTTAGTTATTTAAACTGATATTTTTTAATTACAATATGTTATTAACTACATAACGATTTTTATTAAGGATTAAAGGTCATCCTATTAAATCAGAATCATCATCTACCAAAAGCAGTTCTAACCAATACCTATCTACTCATGTGACATCTGTTATGGAAAAAGTGATAAAAATTATAAAAAAAATTGTTGCAAAAAAAATCCGAGAAAAAAAATAGAAACATAATGATTTTTGTAATTAGAAAATAATACGTTGTTTTCTAGCAAACTCCAAAATTTTCTCTAACACTGATAATTTTTGCGTCTGCAAACAGCATTCATATAAAGAAAAAATAATTTTAATTCAATTTGATGATATCAATAATTTACACAGTAAATAATTAATTCCCAGTATCTAAAAACTAGCTGTGGACACGCTAAGCCAAAAATCTGCTTACGGATTTCTGCATGAAAAGAAAAACTTTCAACAACTGGTGATAGAGCCGTTATATTGAAAGTGGATGCACATACCAGACTGATTACTCGTCCTGGAAGTTTATCCAAAAACGCAAACATTTTACCTGAAGAATAAAATTTTAAACTTGAAACCAATTAAATGCGTCAAATATGTATCCATAATTTTAGCATTTACTTCCATAAGTACATAATACTGTGGTGTTTTAAATATATATATATGCATATATTTTATAACAGTAATTAAACTATTCATTTATATATATTAATATGTGCATAACATTACGTAAATTTTCTTTTTTTATAATTATTACTGTTAACAATATATGCTGTTGAACAAGCAAATATATTTTACTCGCAATTTTAAAGATAATAGTATGTACAATTATTAACTCCTAATAAAAAAATGTTTAATAATAAAAAGTAATAAAAAGTTTATATTACCTTTTATTTACATATTATTTATTTATTTATATTTAAAGAATATTATAAAAAATAATAAGGGAAAAAAGGTTAAGGTTTCAAAGGACATTAGAGACAGAATGTAATCTTAAACACAATGTACATGCGGAGAAGTGTCACAGACAATGCATTTGTATTCAATGAATAGATGCATATGGGTGGGCTAAGAAATAATAATAGAAATGACCACATATAAGATATGTGTATATTTGAATGACCACTGATGGACCATATAACAATGAGTAGGTGTGGACTCTGTGTAAAATAATATCATACAGATAAATATAATAAAATAAGTAAGTTACAAACAATCAGAGGCTGAGCGCACTATAACGATGAGATAAAAGTCGAACAAAACCTAGGTTGACAAGAAAACTCCTTATTTGAGAATTATATATCACTGACCACATTCTGAGTTGGATAGTTATGAAACAAATAATGATAAGGAGTTCATCACGAGATCGGAGTATATTAGGGAGTCCGGAGCAGACCCATTTTCAAATGTGTCTTAATTCCACATTCACGCTGGTTTGCATAGTAAATAAATAATATAACTTGAGTATTATTTGAAATTAGATTTTAAAGTTAAGAATTCGTTTTATTCACCACATATCGTAATTTACATTGAATGAGAAGCTGTAAAATTTATTTCACTCTCGTTGCACTAGCCGGCAAGCAACACTACCATGACTATAAAATACATTTCTAAGATTGAATGAGCCATCAACAAATATATGATATATTTTTAAGTGTACTAGTGCATAGGATCAGTATGATATTGAATTAGAATCCCAACAATTTTAATTAAAAAAAATTATAATTATACACATATTTAAAAAATAATTTTCAATTTTGTTTCATTAAAATGTTTAAAAACCCCAACTAATTCAAAACCATATAATAATACTTTATAAGATATTTTTTTTTGTCTTATTGATTCAATAATTCAAAAAAAAAAATTTATATGTATTGTTAGCAATTCATACTTTTTTTTGATTTATTAAAAATAAAAAAAAACCTGTACCCTGAGATACTTTAAAAATTATTCTGTAACTCAGATCATGCCATACAAGTATTGTTTCAAAGCATTTATTTAAAATAAAAACCACAAATAAAAAAAAATTTAAACAATTGAAATTTATATAAGCCTCGTTTACCTATATACTTCTATAAATTTAGTTAGTAAACGTTTAAATGTGGTCCAGCTTGACTTCGGTGTCCTGGTAAAATATTAAGTCCGTTCTAGTCCTTTAAATAACGGACCGTGCAGAGCATTAGAGGACGCTGGTACTACGTATCAACCTTTTAATCGATTTTAAAAATAAAATGAAAATAAAACACTAAAAAAAATATTATGGCTGAAATGCTATCGACCTAGAAGAGTCGTAGTATGCAAACGGTTGCTATTATCAAAAGTAATATTAATAAGTAATAAGGAACGAGATTTTAGTTTTCCTAAAGCTATCGACTTGACCATACGAGTTGTTTCAAACTTACAGCAAGACATTACAACATATACACATACCTTTCTGTGCACCATTGTTTCCGATCGACTCTCACAAACTTTCCGGCTGATACATAAGAAAGCACCAGTACTACTCAAGTATACTACTGCTATTCGTACATAGCTAGTTTACTCGTACGTGAGACATTATGAATACACTACCATACTCATCGGTATGGGACTTGGGATTACCGGCAACACCAGCAGACATGAGTCCCGAGAACGTGGACTATGGTCTCAGTAACATGGTAAGGGCAGGTTACCTGGCGAAACTGCGTGAAACGCTAATGGCAAATATAAAAGCAAACACTGTGAGCGACCGCGGCTCGGCTGAAGATGGAACAATAGAAATGTTCGTGGAGAAGTGTTTGGGCGAGATGGAAAAGGAAGCGATAAGGAAGTGCATGGTAGCAGAGATATACTGCGATGCAATGCGTAAAACAGTACGTGAATATCTACTCTGTGATTCTCGAAATTTACCCATAGGTTGCACTTGAAAAAGGAAAAAAAACCTCTCACTACTTTTGGCTGTTGCTGTACCCATAAATTATCCCACGCGGATACACTAAAACGCGGGGGCGTATTTAGACTTACTTCTAGGGGAGCGGGGTGACTCAAATTTATTTTAATTCATGGTCAAAATTTACAAGTAAAATACTTGGTAATATTTAAATCAGGTGGATCCTAAATATTTGTGATTTTTTTTTTATGTTAAATAAAAAAATATTACGCAAATGATTCACGATGGTTATGCTTTCTTATGGGTAAACAGATAGACGAAGTGAAAAGAGGTACCAGCATATCAACGATCCATGACCGGCTGATGACGACAGTAGAATCGGACAGTAGAAATCATGAAACCGCATCGACGATGGAGGTCGCTCTTGTTGCTGTCGATGAAGGACAGCAGAACTGTGGCGACGCGTACTTACTTCAGTTCCCGACGCAGGCACAAGTCTTCGGTAATTAGATTTTGGCTTTATTGCAAATAAAACCTAACGTCTGTTACAGGCAACACATAATCGAGCGTACACTATTACGTTTCCTTAAAATAAACGTTTTATTTACGCTTGCAGATCAACAGGACGAACAGGCCATTATGACATTAGCCATTGAAAATTTCAACCGTACATCAATGTTTCCGGGAACGCCAACGGAAGCCATTGTGGACCCGAATACCGTGCGACCCGA
>NW_020272370.1:0-5838 GCF_003268045.1 Sipha flava
TTTTTAAAAAGGTAATGGATTATATGAAAAAATATATTAGAAACTAAAAAACATAAATTAAAATAATTGTATTATGATTGCATTTATTATTCAAAATATAAAAGGCGTACCTGTATTTTCGTGAAGTAAATAGGTATAGGTTAGTGTCTTGTTATTTCGTTTCACTCTGAATCGGCTCATAGATGTCGGCTCTTTACTGTTATAAAATAATTATTTAGTAGTTATTAAATAATCAAGTATGCTTTAAGATTTAAAAAAAAATGAATTATGATTTTAGTTTTTTTTAAATTTTTTTGTACATTATAAACAAAGATCTGAAAGAAATGTAATTTGTCAAATTGAAAATATTGAACAATTACAAATGGAATATGACAATTAAAATTGGACATAGATTATGTGCCTTATCGTAGCTAACAGTCGTGATTTACCGCCAAAAAATAGTATTTAAATTTAAATGATTTTTATATACGAGTACAACAGTTTATTTTAATTTTAAATTTTTCTTTTTTAATATTATTGATCATTGATTTTCAACTTCGGCTGCTGTAGCCATTAGATACATTTTTTAAATTTTAATTGTTTATACATATAAATATTGTTTTTTTAATTAGTTTGTAAAGTCCAGTCTTTTTGAGAAAAGGAATGAGGTCAACGTTTATTTCTGGTCCGATGTTTTCGTATAAGTTTGCTTAAACTGTTTAAAAACTTAAATTATATTATTAATAATTTTTAATCAGTAATTGTTAGTTGATACTTTAATACTAGTATAATTCCCATTTTGTATTTACACTTCTACTCGGCCTATACTCGATACCCGGTTTGTATTAAAATTTTTACTCGGCCAATACTCGATACCCGGTTAGTATAAACAATTTTACTCGGTACCCGGCTTAGTACCAGATTTTTTACTCAGAACATCTTTAATATTTATACTTTTTTTATTGAAGCCGCAGCAACAAAGATTAACGGCTTTTAGTAAAATTACAAGAATGATACGTGAGAATGTCGAGCTGCTTATAAATTATGAACTCGTATAAGAGATACGAGTTTTGTGATTATAATGGACAACTTTGTTTTAGGTTATCTTAAATTTAATGGTACAATTGTATTGTTTTTAGAAGGATATTTTAACGCGAGCACGGCTAACTGTTCAAGAGGTGAATTAACATATCTCAGGTTGTAAAAATTATTTTTAACATTTATACATTTAAATGTTTGCGCGTGTACATTTATCGTTTAAGTAAAAAATTAAAAACAACAATGATAGTTAACAATATATTAATTTATGCTCGAAACACTTGGAAACCATAGAAATAATTATTTTTCTTATGAAAGTAGATTCTCAAAGAAATATTATATTTTTAGTAGATATTCACAAAAATAAGTTTGACCATTCCACAACTATTTATTTATTTCGTATGGCTATCCTGAAGGGCAATGACATCCACTTTATTGTTGAATATAATTTTTGATAATATCTCGCATTTGGCTTTAGAGATACCCTCAATATTGAGGTAACATATCCTAAGATAAGTACCAATATTTAGCGTCAAGTGGTCCTTAAAAGGACCATTTTTGTTAGGCATTGTAAGTGTTGATTTGTATTGCTGGGTATCAGCGTCTAGTTGATGGTATTAGTTTTACTATTAAATTGTTTATGCTTGTTAGCGTTAACGGATACTAGCATATGCAGGGAAGGCCACGAGCAGGCTACCATCATCTCCACAACTATAGCAACCAACCATTTAAATAAATCAACAGTTTAACTTTAATCACATTCTATGTTCTTTTCTCCTCCTTCTGCACATAGCTGCGTAAATGTATTTAACCCACCTTAATATAATTACTGGATGTAAATTTTAAGTAACATTTGTGTGCAAAATTTATTTTTAAGCATAGATGTGCCCAGACCTGTGTTTCAGGTGGTGCCTACAATACTTTTGTGCTCTATTTGAATAAAACATGTTGGGATTTATAATAAATCATAATGTATAAATAATTAAACATTACTTTAATTTCTTATTTAATATTGTGGTATATTAATTCGAATGAATATGTTTTCCTCGAATCTAGTATATTTTCTCAGATATCTTCAATTATTTATGATTTGTACTTTTTTTGTCAATTGTAGCTATTATATTACTATAAGAAATTTATTTTTAATCCTTAATTAAAAATGAATTTGTCCATGCGCTGTTCATCAGTGCATTTGAACCCGACAAAACAAAAATAAATTCAATAACTTTTAATAGTTCAGAAAATGTATGATTGTTATCAGTGAATATTTTGAAAATATATATCCATTTACTTTCTATTTGTTGACAATGTCACTCGTCATTTTGTTGATTAATTATTTCAAACATTTTGAATTGTTCAAAAAATATTTATTCATCAGAATTAAGATTGTTTGACATTATAGTAATCAAAGATTACTGATTTTTTGACATTTTCCCAATTTTCTATTGTCTTTGGTGATAATGTTATCCATAACATTGATTTTAAATTAGTTTCATGTTGATTTGAATTGTTCCATTTTTTTAAATAGATGTAACAAAGTACGTAAAATTCATCACATTAACTTTCAAAATTAGTTCTATTGATAATTCTTCGTCCTTAAGTTTTGTTACGAGATTTTCAATTTCTACCACGAGAAACCGATTCTTTCTTTTGTTCCTTTTATTTTTATTGTATTAAACACTGTTGGTTTTTGTTATATTCTACATTAAAGATTTTTCATTTATTTTATAACATTTATTATAAATATAACATAAAATTATATGTATTGATTAATTATTTTTATTGTAATAAGTATTTATTAATTTTTTATTATAACTGTGAATAAAGATTTTTATTGCATTTAATTGTTTACAAATATTTATTATTTTTATCCTATAACTATTATTTTCTAAACATCTAATTGTAAAAACTTTCCCAAAGATAAAATATACTCGGGAATTCCTTTTAAGTGCAGACCCTTAATAAGAATCATTTATTTTTGTGTGTATGTGTGTGGGAAGGAGGAGTTGAAATATTTTTAAACATAATACGTAATCTACTAATTACGTATTAATTATTAATTATACAATATTTACATAATACGTTAACGTACTACTTGCTTATTTAATATATATATATATATCTTACAATATCGGGGGATTTTAAGTTTTGAACATCTAAACCTTCCCATATATGTGCCTGTTTAGTAGTATGTTGGATGAAAATTTAATGACCATGTTAAAGTCAATTATAACAATATTTAATAAATCATGGAAGTTAATTATAACTTTGATGAGAATTCGATATGACGTTAATGTGTGAACTTTTAAAGAAGTATCAATTGTGAAATCCTACTGATTTAAAATGTAATGTAATTAAGAAGCTAAGTCACTTCTCTGAGAAGTCTATATGGAGTCAATAAGTGACTTCCTATAGAAGTTTGGGTTTAACATCTCATTTTGAATATCACCCTGGCGTTTGGCATCCGTAAATCATCTCTGAGAAGGCAAATAATCACTAATTTGTAACTTCGCTAGTCACAGTGAGAACACTATGTGAAGTTAATAGGACTAGATTTTGTACAGAGGGTAGTGACCTGCCAAACACTATCTCCAAAAAAATCTATTGCAATAGTATAGATATTCAATGTGCGTTTGTTAAATATTTTCGTTGTTCGTCTAATTATATTTCTCACAATTTTTCGTTTATAATATAAAAAAAATAAATTCATAATTAATTCTTTATTTAAATCTTAAAGCATACTTGATTATTTAAATATTGTCATTTTTAACTTCATTACAGTAAACATCCGAAATCTAGGAGCCGACCCGAAGTGAAAAGAACTTACGATATATAAACACATAACTACTTACTCCCACAAATATAGGTACGTCGTTTTTCTTTTAATTAAAAACTGTATTTATAAGACAAGTAATTAAATGTATGTATTTTGCTTCTAGTTTATTTTTCGGTGTAACCCAAAAGCGCAAATTCATTTTTGCGATTTTGTACCTTAGTAGTGGGATAAAAGCGCAAAAGGAAATTTGAGATTATAAATAATTTAATTAAATTATTATTTTTAATATAATATATAGGGAAAGTTGGACTTAAAATTGAATATGACAAAAAATGAATCAGAAATTTCAAATAGGTAAAAGTCTTTTTTTGGATTAGCTTTTTTACTTTCCACAGAAATATCTGATGCGTATTATGAGCTATTTTCTATTGCTCCTAACAATGATAAGGTATCAGCATTTTATGATTATATTTTAACAAATTTTATTAAAAATAACAGCAGATATCCACCGCACCTCTAGGCTGAGCCACCCGCAAACGAACCAAGGACTGCTAATGATCCAGAATTATAGCGCCGTCTTTTGAAAGATTTATATTATAACCCACATCCATAAATTTACAATTTAATCTAAGTGTTTAAACAACAAAAAGCCGAAATTTATTTAAAAATGTAAACAAATTGACGAAAAACCACAGCAGCTTAAAAGTCAACTCCAATATAAATGCATTGAATATGTTACTGAAAAAAAAATTGCTGATTAGACTATTTGAAAACTGTTAGCTTCAAATTTAATATTAATATTTATTTAAGGTATTCATTATAATATTATACCTACTACTAATATATAACTTAAATTTCAATGTTTTGAATTAAATTTATAATCACTAAAAGTTTAATAATTAATGATTTTAATAAAACATATTTCCTTTTTGTAAAATTTATTTGCGCTTATGGGTTGTTAAAAATGTAATTTTTTTCACGGCTTTATGTTATTTATTTTTGCCCTTTTGGGTTGCGTATGGATCATATTTTGGGCATATGGGCTATAGCCTTATTTTTTTATATAATCCATTACCTTTATAAAACTAACAATATTTAAGTAGTCACTGATATTAGAATAAAATTTTACCATTACTAAAATCAATTTTTCTCCATTAAATATTCATTTAAATTTTTATTACTATAAATTTATAAATTTTATTGCTTTAGTATTTGTTGTTTTATTTGTTTAAAATTAGGACATATTTTATATTTCCCCCAGTGTCCCCAGGAACCATCAAACTAAGTGGGGACATGGTAGGAACCTCCACGCGGTGTCCCTGGAACGACGAGATTGCATTGTTATAAGATATACCTGATATATACGACAATAATGCAACGCTCGTCAACCAATCCTACCAACCACGGTCTTCAACCCAAAAGGCCCTTTTCAGGGCCAACCATGACGATGATATCCATAAATATCGAAGGTCTTACACCAGAGAAAGAAAATATTTTAGCGGAGTTATGTAAAACATCGGGATGTGAGGTGCTGTGCTTACAAGAGACGCACCGAGATACAAACCACAGAAGACCAAAAATAAGCGGGATGAGACTAGTGGTAGAAAGGCCACACAGTAAATACGGAAGTGCTATATTTACTAAACCTGATTTGGATATAATATCGACAGGGATCACAGACAAAAACAATATAGAAATTATGACAATAGACATAAAACAATGCACCATAACATCAATATATAAGCCCCCTAATGTATCATTTGAATTTGAAGAACCTGAGAACTACAGGGAAAGAAATATAAAAATTGTAATAGGAGATTTTAATAGCCATAATGTGATGTGGGGATACACAGAGAACAATGAAGATGGGGAAAAGGTCGAAGATTGGGCAGAAAGGGACAATATGAGTTTAATACATGATGCTAAACTCCCACCGTCATTTAACAGCGGTAGATGGCGGAAAGGATATAACCCCGACAACATCTTCGTGAGCCATAATATAAGAAATATGAGCATTAAATCAATAATGAAAGCTATCCCAAAAA
>NW_020272370.1:5848-7140 GCF_003268045.1 Sipha flava
AAAAACAACAACCGAAAGAGCATATAAACATAACACCAGACCAAATTGCACACAAATTATTAATGAATGGCAAAACGAAGACAAAAGGGAAGAAAACTAAGCTTAAATTTAAAATGGATATAAAGAATAATACAAGTGATTTCAATAAACCATTCGAGATGGATGAGCTAAATATGGCCATCGGAGTAATGAAAAATAGGAAAGCAGCGGGCATCGACGGAATCATGACAGAACAGATCAAGCAACTAGGCCCCAAAGCCAAGGAATGGCTACTAAACATGTTCAATAACTGTATCAAAACCGATAGTATTCCAACAGAATGGCTTAAATCACATGTTGTGGCATTATTGAAGCCTGGAAAAGCCCCTACAGATGCAAGTAACTTTAGACCCGTGTCACTATTATGTCATACATATAAAATGTTTGAGAGAATGGTACTGAATAGAATAAAAGACAAGATAGACGGGAAACTAATCAAGCAACAAGCTGGCTTTAGGGCTGGCAAGTCATGCACGGGGCAAATACTTAACCTTGTTGAAGAAATAGAGAAAGGCTATGAGAATAATGTAATAACAGGTGCAGCTTTTATCGACCTCAGCGCTGCATATGATACGGTTAATCATAGATTACTGCTTAAGAAAATATATGAGCTAACTGAAGATGCGAAATTCACAAAAATTATTAGTCTTTTATTAAGGAATAGACGGTTTTTTGTATCATTGCAGGCCAAAAAGAGCAGATGGAGAAGACAAAATAATGGATTACCCCAAGGAAGTGTTCTATCACCAATTTTATTTAATATTTATACTAATGATCAACCAATTGGGACCCAAACGAAGCACTTTATATATGCTGATGACCTCGCTATTACAACCCAGGGCAAAACATTCGAAGAGGTGGAAGTGAATCTGAATGCCACACTTAATACTATGAAGGAATATTATAATGATAATTATCTCAAACCGAATCCAGCAAAAACACAAATTACCGCTTTCCACTTACGAAACAGAGACGCCAAGCGGAAACTGAGAATTAATTGGCAAGACACAGAATTAGAGCATTGCGAAGAACCAACCTACTTAGGCATTAAACTTGACCGAGCCCTGACATATAGAAGTCAATTGTGAAAACACAAAAAATAAAATAGGAACAAGAAACTGCTTGCTTCAAAAACTGGTTGGCTCTCAATGGGGCGCAGACCCTCATGTCTTGAGAACGACAGCCTTATCACTATGTTACTCGACGGGTGAATATGCTTGTGCTGCATGGAGAAACTCAGCACATGCTAAAAA
>NW_020272371.1:0-7791 GCF_003268045.1 Sipha flava
AATGAAAACAATGATTTTAAACATTAATTGACATTCTTCTCCAATTTTCGAAATAAATTTGATAATACGATTTGGTACAGTGGCGTAGCCAGGAACTTTTTATGGGGGGGGGAAGGGTTCAGCAAATTTATATATATATTTAATCTTATCACTATCATTTTGTCTACTATTTGTATTGATCTCGGTATTTTTAAGTCTGGTTGACATTAGTTTTTTGACTCGGGTAAAAAAAAATAATTAATTTTTCTAGTCTGCTAATTTGTTAGAGAATTTGCCTATAATAATAAAAACAATTTAGGAACTAGGAATTAATATAGGAAGATAAATATTAGGAATTGCGGACGTTACGCCCATGCCATTTCGACCCCGTCAAAAAAACGAGTCCACGGACGTTTCGTCTCCGTCTATTATTAAGATTGGACATTTGGCCTATAAATAAACAAACATTTCAAAATCTGTCTATAAAAATGTACCTATAAAACAATATTTCAACACACTTATATACAATATTATATTTTCATGTTATACAGTTTAAACAATCTACAACGCGTTTTTTATTGATTAAAATAAATGTAGTATATTTACAACATTATTAATGTTTAACAAATTTAAAGCAATCGATCATACGATGTTAAATAAGTTCGATATTTTACACAGTAAAGAAAATATTTAATTATTATGTAATAATGTTAATAAGATAAACGCCGAGTTACGATTTATTTAATTGAGATAATCAAGTGATCTACTTTTACTACTATGAAAATAGTATTCATTCAAAATAACAATAGAATAAACCTTGTTTATATTGCTTGTAATTTAATATAATATTATGATTCTCGATGAGTTACGAAATTAAATTACTGAGCACATCTATTACCGTATACCGTGTATTATACGATATTCATTATCCGTTATTAAGTTGTTTATTAAAATCAGTGACGACTAGTGATGTGTAGTGTGTAATTATTTGTACATAGAAAAGCTATTCTTCAATTTCATCTTTATTCGCATTAAACATCACGTGTTTTCATTGATTTTAATTAACGACTTAATGATGGATAAAGAATATCGAATAGTACAAAGTATACATTAGTAGATATGCTCAGTAACTTAATTTCGTACACTATCAAGAACTATAATATTATATTAGGTTACAAACAAAGTTATAAGATTTATTTCATCATAAAAGTTAAATGAATACTATTTCCATAAAAATATAAAAATAAATTCATAAATTAATACAGGGATTGGAAATGAATTTTCTTGTCCAATATGTTTGAAATGCCAATTGACCACTCGAAATATGTGTGAATGTAGTCAAGATGTAAGATTAAGCCTTTACGTGAGGTAACTTTGAATAATTTGCTATTTCAAAATACTATTTAAGTAAAGGCTTCATCCTACATCTTGACTAAATTCACACATATTTCGAGTGGTCAATTGGCGTTTCAAAGGTATTAGAAAATTAATTTCCAATCCCTGTATTCAGTCTATACCATTCCAAACATCACGAGTTGCTTTTACGTTAGATTCTATTTCGAAACTATGTTGTTGTCTTATGTTGATCGTTTGATATCAGTATATTTTCACTCGGGGATCGAGGTTTCTGATTAATTATTTTATAGCTGGACTGAATATGATCGTATTTCGTTGTCTTTTTTGCAAGAGGCTTTTCCGTTACTTTCGGACGTACGGTTCTTTGTTGGTTCACTTTAGTCTTTGACTTCAAACTGTTCTTCTTTTTCTCATTATTTCTTGCTGTTTGCGATTTCAAATATTCGTTTTTTTCTTTTGTCCATGTTTGTTGGTATTCCATCGATATTAAAGACAACATGTTCGGTTTTTCACTTTTTGCCTGATATGACGGTATAAATTTTGGAACATTGGTGTAATTGGATGCCACCAAATTGTCACGTCGTTTCAAGGAGACGGATGGAACAAATGTTGTCTTTTTGATATGTGCCATTTTATTTTTGAAAATATTATTTAAATGAAGACGGACCAAAAAATGATTGAGAATCACTAACAAGATTAAAATTAAGAACTTATGATTACAAATAAATGAATATTCGTGAAAATTATTGACATTTAACTAAATACTGTTATTTGTTATCACTTTAGCAACGCTAATCGCGAAACAAACGCATGTTATGAAGTGTATAATAATTGTTTT
Source organism: Sipha flava (assembly GCF_003268045.1). Lineage (NCBI taxonomy): Eukaryota > Metazoa > Arthropoda > Insecta > Hemiptera > Aphididae > Sipha > Sipha flava. Next base: position 2,174 of record NW_020272371.1, read on the forward strand.
GCCCAGTAAATTAAAAAGTTCGGATGACGTAAAAATTTAATTGAACATATATATACACGGAAATAGTTCGTACAAATGTTAAAAAAAAAATTATGGAAGTCAACGAAACGCAGTGCTCCAAGCGGCTAAGATACGTGTTCCAAGGCGGGACAGTATCTGTTCATATGAGAAATATGTACTAATCGTTTTTCGGGACGCGACCAATCGTGGACTGATGACATTGATAGAGTACCGCGGGAGGTGTTGTGCCGAACATAATCAGTACTCATAATTGTAACTCATAACTCATAATTATATGTAATTTATGAATAGAAATATTTTTATAATTTTTATTTATAGTTTTGTGTCAAAAAGTATTTTTTCTATAATTTAACCAAGAAAACGAAAAGTTAATTTTTAAATTACATCAAAACAAAATAAATATGCCTGTAATAATAATAATAATAATAATAATAAAAATAATAAATAAGTAAATACTTTAATTATTAAATATTAAACATAGGTACTTAAATAAATAAGGAATAAAGTAAATTATACGCTAAAAATGTAAGTAAATTTACAACAAAAAATTCGGGTAGTGGAGAGGGCGTGAAATATTGTTGCCTTAGGGCGTTATTAGCAGTTAGTAGGGTACTGTATATTGATATAATACAAATAAGAAAATGAAAATAATGATTGTAAAAAGTCAATACATGTATGTTCAAAAATTAAATGCTTTTAAAATATTCTGAAATCTTTGACGAATTAAAAAATTTAATGTCATTCCAGATTGTATAAGAAATTACAGGCAACATTCATTCTAAGTGCTTTAAGAAATTTTTCTAAATATTTTTTCAATTAAAATGATAATAATATGAAAATACTTAGGAAAAATATTAAATTATTAAAACTGGTAATATTAATGTTTTTAATGGGTACAAAGAAAATTATTATAATTGTAATATTCGTATATATTTAATTATTAATCGTCGACAATAGCAAAATAACGTTAAATGTTCATAAAATGCGCCAAAGAAGACCAAAAAAACCGATTGGTCAAGGACAAAAAACAAAAACCATAAATAGTAAATTATTACACAAGGTTTATTTATCCATTTTCTTGGCAAAAAAAAAATGATAATGCTCTTCCAATCACAATCGGGGCATTTTAACATTTTACTGCAGATAATTATTATTATAAATATTATAAAATAATTACATTTTTTTAAAATTATTTTAATTTTTACTGTTACGTAGCAAATGCGAATCGCGATGTTAAAGTAATAACAAATAACATTATTTAGTTAAATATCAAAAATTATTACGAATATTTATTTGTAATTATAAGTGCTCAATTTTTATCTTGTTAATGATTCTTGTTCATTTTTAAGTCAGTCTCTATTCTAATAATATTTTTAAACTAAAATGGCGCATATGAAGATCTACAGCGAATCAATGAGTCTAACGTTACGTTTACGGTTCACTCGTCCGGGGGTTTTCGATACGGCTGTTCCCGGTAAAGTAAATATGTATTGCAATGTGATAATATTAAATAACACATAATACTAGATAACAGTTTTTAAAAAGCGTGGCAAAATCAAACGACCAATCAGAAAGCTAAAATGATAACCGGTGCCGAGACCGACCCCAGAATGCTAATATGCGCCCGGGCTCGTCGCAATAGGAGTGGGAATGGGTAGCATTACCCCCCCACTAGTGTTAAATGTGCACATGTATTATGTAGTGGTATATTATGTCAGCGTTTATTAACCTTTTTTATCCGTAGAACCCTTTTTGATGTCCATATTTATCATGGAACCCCTACTTTTTTTTAAGCTTTTTAGATTTTTTAAGATTATTTCTAAATAAATTATAATCATATAATAATATTGTGTTAAAGGTATTTAATTAAAAAAATATGTTAAAATAAAAATTAAAATAATAATAATTGTATACATATATATTATAATACTTTAATAATAATTACTTTAATTAGACTAAATATAAATTTAGACTACCTATTCTATATGGCTTATACATTGTTATTTAATATACAAATATTTTTTTTCTATAATGCAAACAGTTTTTCACCATTACTAGTCTTTAGTTGGAAATTTTATAGTAGTTTTATTAAAATTTTTTAAAAAATTACTTAAGCTTCGCGGAACCCTGAGGTGATCTTTGCGGAACCCCAGGGTTCCACGGAACACAGTTTAAGAAACGCTGTATTGTGCACTATATTGTTTTTTTCTAATGCCCCCCCCTCCCCACAAAATTTGTGACTCGTTCATGGAAAACGTACAGTAGAGCCAATAGTACCTCCAAAAAATATATATGAAGCATTGTGTTGCTGGTTGTGCCGTTCGAGTTTTTATACTGCATCGCAATAATGATTATCGGTAAATTCGACGCTGACACCTAACTACGGATTGTTTTTAGTGGTGGGCATAATCAAATTATTTTCAGAATCGATTAGAAATTAATGTATTATAAACGAAATATCGCTGGACATCTTTAATGGTTATGGTATTTGTATTGATCATAAGTACTAGTAATTACAATCAATGGCATAAATTATAACCCGAATAATAATCGATATATTTACATAATCGAGTTACTACTCGAAATAATCAAGCGAAATTTTTAATTATTGTGATGACTCGGAATAATATTAGTAATTAGTTGTTACTCGAAATAATCAATTGAAGTAAAACTGTCCCTAAATCATAATATAATTTTATATAATTTTATTTTTTATTCCAACTGAATTACAACTGTTTTAAAATACAGAAATAAATGTTTTTGGTGTATCAAATATCTCTTTACTTAATACATTTATCAGAAAAATGCTACGTGGGGCCCTCATAAATGTTATTTTAAATCGACTTAATAATAGCTAATATTATTCACAAACCATTTCTTGAACCTCTTTTACTATTTTACGTAGACGTGTTTTTTGGTACAAACTTTTATTATTCATCGTCAGGGCCGTCGTTACAATTTGCGATGCCCCATAATTTATTGTAAAATAAAACTAATAAGATTTCCTAACACTTATAGTAATAAGATTATGAAAATCAAAAACGTGAATAGCGTTTAAGATATATGAAGCATAGCCCTCTGACTATAAATATACGTCTATATGACCAAAAATGTGTAATTATACCTAATATCTCAGTAGAATTAAGTTCAACAAGTAGTTACACAAAGTTGATTATAATTGGTCAGTCAGTCAGGACCAGAGGCGGACTGAGAGTACTTCGGCTCGGGTGGAGAAGATTTGAGCGGCCCACACTTTTTTTGTATGATCAAAAAATTTGCAGCTCGCTATGCTCGCTTATCATAGGCTAAAATCTCCTAAAAAGGTGTTTAGCACCGCCAATATATTTTAGAAAAAACTAAAATTCTAAAAAAAAACATCAGAAATCTTTTAAAAACTTTTAAACCTATAAGTAATATTAAAATTAAAAGTTAATTGAATTTGTATAGAGTTATATCAAAATTCAATATTAAAATCTTCATTAATTTATTTTTTACTATAAAAGTATAATAAAAATTATGGACATTTTAATTTAGAAATCGTGAAATTTTAAAATACTTATCAAAAGATTTAATTTTAATTTAATTAATAAAATAAATAAACTAGTACGGTCACAATTAACCACTTTAAAAATAGACATTATCTGTTTTGTCAATTTTTCTCCAACCTATTCATTCCAGTCATTCTTTTCGAAAATTAATTTACTTAAACGTGTTAAATTTAAATTCCGATTCATTAAAACATATTTTTGATACATACTTGAACTACTTTTTTTCGTGGAATCCTTTGTTCCAGTTATATAAATTATGTCGGACGAATTTTTCATACACGGTATTTGAACACGTGCTCCTGTACGTTTTTCGATACTTTTAAGATTAAGTCCTTGTTTGTCCAATAACTTATTTCGATGTTCTTTTAGAAACTGTGTAGTAATAGTTTTAATCTGAAATTTTAATGTTTTAGTTAAAATTGCTAAAAAAAAAATATTTTTTTATTTATTTATCCGTAAAAAAACTATAAAATAACAAATAATTTATCAAACATATTACATTATTATGCACACTTATGTATTATAATATTAAAAAATAATAATAATAATAATAATAATAAATAATTCATAATTTGTACACAATCTATAATATAAAAATGAATCGCAAAATGTGTTGGTAAGCGCATAACTCAACAACGCCTGGACCAATTTGGCCAAATCTTTTTTTCAAATGTTCGTTGAAGTTCAAGGATGGTTTTTACGGCGAGAAAAATAAGAATTATTGCTGGAAAAACCCTAAAAATAGCCCTTTTTGACCAGGTCGATAACTGCACAATTGAAAATGAATTATTAAATAAAACTATTAAAAAACTATTAAAAAACTATAAAAAAAACTATTTAAAAACTATTAATTTTATTTTTGGTAGTAAATGACGATTATTGCATAAATATTAAACAAAAAAAGATCCCGCAACAGGTGTCAAAACAAATAAGAATGTTAGTTCGAAAAATTATTATGCATATCGGTTGATGATTAAACGAGATCAAGACAAAATTATTCTACGATATCATGAGCTTCGTCAACAATTCATGGTCGAAATGTATGTAAAGACAGAGACCGAACGATTTTGATACTTGCGATTTAATCAAAAAAAGCTGCGTGCAGAAGATTCTCAAAACAATTGTTAGATATTGGAGATGGGAAAGTTACTACAGATAAAACGGAATGTATAAAATTACCGACCGATTTCTGCACAATCATTTATTCGCAAGATGCTCTCATTGACTAGATATTTTCCAATGTACACAGACAATACATAAATCATGAGTGGCTGGCAGAAAGGGCAATTTTAGTAGTAAAAAATGTGGACGTCAACAAATTGAATCTCAAGATATACATTTATTACCAGGAGACATGGTGTCATACAAATCTATAGATATAGTTTGCTATGCTACTGAAGCTGTAAATTATCTAACAGAGTTTTTAAACTCATTGGACTTACCAGGCATGCCACCGCATAATTTACAAATGAAGGTTTGTTCTTCGGTTATTTTGCTTCATAATTTGACCTACCACGGTTGTACAACGACACGCGATAAGTTGTTAAAAAATTAATGAAAAATGTTATCGAAGCCATAATTTTAAATGGCAAATTCCGAGGTGAAAATATATTATTACCGCGAATCTCTATTATACCCACAGATGTGCCAATACAATTTAAACGCTTTAAATTTCCAATTAGATTGGCATTTGCAATGACTATCAATAAGTTTCAAAGCCAAACAATGTCTGTAGCTTAGATTTGAGCACATCATATTTTTCACACGGATAATTATACGTGGTGTGCTCTCGAGCCATCCAGTTTGTGTTTGCGAAAGATGGGATTACAAAAAATATTGTACACTCTGTTGCATTAAGGGATAGATATTGTTTTTTACTTATATTGCCATAATTAGCGATATATATTATTTTAATGGATCAATTTTAATAAATTATTAAAAAAATAAATGTTTGATGTTTTTTCATTTTTATATTTCGTTACCATTCATAGCACGCCATATATCTTCCTTACATCCCTTATCCTTACCCACATTCTTACATGCCTATAT
>NW_020272372.1:0-5970 GCF_003268045.1 Sipha flava
CGACGTGTAGTTTATTTGTGACTGGACACACGAGTGTGTCCGTAACACAATACTGGTTCAATGCTTGACTTAGTTCTCTCTGATTTAAGTAATTTATCCGTAATTAAATCTGTAAATCCACTTATTCCGTGTGACATTTATCATCCGGGCTTATTAATTTATATTCCTATAGTTATAAGTGAACCAATTAAATATAATTTTTGCATGTATAACTTTTTTAATTGTAATTACGCTGATATAACGTTTTGCTTAGCATCGATTGATTGGAATACTATGATATTTTTAATGATCTTAGTATTAATGAAGCTGTCGACTTGTTCTATTCTATTATTTATGATATCATTGATATTTTTGTTCCTAAAATAATTAAACGACAGTCATACTACACTTCGTGGTATAGTAAAAATTTAATAGAAACTATTTTTAAAAAAAAGATTGCTCATAAAGTGTTTAAGAGTTCGGGTTTGGTGAGTGATTACAATAAATTTTCTAATCTTCGTAGTAAATGTAAGTTTCTCTCTAAAAAAGATTATCTTAATTATATAAATAAAATTCAAACTAATTTAAAAATCAATCCTAAAAAATTTTGGAAGTTCATAAACAGTAAACGTAGAAATAATTTTTTACCTAATTGTATGCATTTAAACGCAGATGAATTTAATACTCCTAAGGATATTATTAATACTTTTGCTAATTACTTCTCTAGTGTTTATGAAAACTACGATAATATTTATGTCAATTACAAGCAGCAAACTCCACCCAAAGTTCTTATTTCTTCACTAGATTCTTGTTCTATCGATTTATTTGAGGTATTTGAAGCATTAGGTTCATTAAGTTCCAATTCCAGTCCTGGACCCGATTTAATTCCAAACATATTCCTAAGAGAATGTAAATTTGTCATTTCCATGCCACTACATTACTTATTTAATTTATCACTCTCTCTCGGGTTTTTCCCTGATAGCTGGAAAACTAGTTTTATTCGACCAATTCCTAAATCTTCATCTGATCTATCCAACATTTCAAATTACCGTCCAATATCCTTGCTTTCTCTAATACCTAAAATATTTGAATCAATAGTTGCTAATAAGGTATTATCTGTTTTGAATCATGTAATCATAGATGATCAACATGGTTTTCGACGAAATAAAAGTACGATTACTAACTTACTAAACTTTCGAAATTTTATATCTGACGCTCTTTCTCGTGGATCGAATGTTGATGTAATTTACACAGACTTTACCAAGGCGTTCGATAAAATTAACCATAAAATCTTATTTACAAAATTGAAACAAATTGGTATTTGTGGCTTTTTTTTATCCTGGGTCATCTCCTTTATTGAAGATCGTCAGCAAATAGTAGCTTACAAAGAACACTGGTCAATTCCAATTCGTGTTACATCAGGAGTTCCTCAAGGGTCACATTTAGCACCAATATTATTCCTTATTTTTATTAATGACATTCATTTCCATAATTGCACTAAATTAATGTTTGCCGATGATATGAAGTTATTCCGTATAGTTGATAATCAGAATGATTCTGATTTACTTCAGCTCGATTTAAATACTCTCTATGAGTGGTGCATTAACAATAATTTTACTCTTAATACTAAGAAATGCCAGTTAATGACATTTTCCAGAGCTCGAGTTATTTCTTCGTTTGATTACAATCTTAATGGTGAAACACTTCTTCGGAATATGGGGGCTATTAAAGACCTCGGTATTTATTTCGATCCTAAACTTAAATTTGACAGTCATATTACCAACATTGTTAACAGGTCAAATAAAATCCTTGGTTTTATCCGTCGTAATTGTGCTGATTTTGATGATTCATTAGCTTTAAAGTCTATTTATTGTAGCTTGGTACGCTCTATTTGTGAATATGGCTCAATAATATGGTCTCCATATCAGTCAGGTCATAAACAAATCATTGAAAAAATTCAACAAAAATTCCTACGTTTCCTTTCATTTAAATGTTCCATAATCAGAGAACCCCATTCTTCATATACTCCACTACTAACAATTCTCAACCTCGAAACACTTGAACAACGTCGTCTGCGATTAGATTTGTACTTTTCGTATAAACTTTTTTCAGGAAATATAGACTGTCCTGAGTTCCTAAGTCGCTTCTCCTTCCATTCCCCTATTCGTAACTCCAGGTCTAAAAACACTTTCTATCTAAACACAGAAGTAACTAATTACGCAAGCAATACTCCCCATCATAGAATTATGAAAACTATAAATAAATTAAATATCGATCTGTTCATATCACCAAACTTCAACTCATTCAAAAATTATTGTAATTCCATACTTGTTAATTCATAGCTATAAGTATGTTAAATAATATGTATGTATAATAATTAATATTGTACTTTTTTGTTTTTCTCTATAATTATTCTGTTTAAGTATATTACTTTAACGATCGATTGTCGTTATTATTATTATGTATGTAATTGGGCCTGGCCCGTTTAAAACTTAAATAAATAAATAAATAAATAAATAAATAAATAAATAAATAAATAAAAATAAAAATGATTGCAACAATATGAAAACGTAAGTATTAGTATGAGAGCCGAGAGGTATAATTTTTTAGTATTACTATATACTCGTAAGTATTAAGTATACATATTATGATATTATACCTATATCATAATATGATAATTAGGTATATTATTATTGCACACATACTACATAGTAGTTGATTGATACTAAATACATAATTTTTCCTCGCAATGATATCTATGTAGCATGCAGGCCCGTAGCCACGGGGGGGGGGGGGCGTTGCCCCCCCTATACCCAGTCATTGCCCCCCTAAAAATATTAGAAAGATGTTTAGGTAGTTACGTATTTTATTGCTTATAACATTTTCATCGGTAATAGAATAGATCAAAAAAGTTTTTTTAGCCGTATAGTAGTATTTATTTCGGAAATTCCGGGCCATGACGACGATACTGACGTGTCATGACGACTGTTGGCAAATTGATTGCTAACGTTATCGTAATCGTAGCTCAATACTTTCCTATCAATTGACATTTTATTATAGAACACCTAAATATTCTTTCATTTTATCGCCGACTGCAGCAGTACACGTGTAAAATATGTTTCATTGTTAATTTATTTTGTAATTCATTGTGTTAATTTAATTAGATGTCAATGTAAATAAATTAAAAATTGCATTAATATTTAATACATTTATATATAATGCCCCCCCAAAAATTTGCTTTGCCCCTCCTGAAAATTTGGTCTGGCTACGGGCCTGGTAGCATGTCCCAGTAGGTTAGGCGTAGGTGTAAGAAGCGTAGGGTAGTAGGTTCGATACAGCGAAAAATAAGTAATACTCTGAAATACTTCTTAAGTATAAGAATAAAATTTAAAAAAATAATTTTGTCAATTTTATCAAATGTGATGCATTTTTGGGGTAACTTTGCACCGGTACAAAGTTACCTCAGTCTTATAATTTACTTTATACTTATGTAGTATTTTTTATAAAAGGGATGCCTAGAACTTATAAAAGAGCTGTCGGTTCAAGGCGATATGGTAATTATTCAACAGAAAATCTAGCAAAATGTTTAGATGATATAACTCAGAGAGAAGCAGCCAAAGTATACAATGTTATGGGCTACCACAAAAACATGTATAAATAGAATTGTGCGTAACACAATATCACAGGTGTTACACACCTATATTTGATCATAGACTATCTATAATCATTAATCATTAATTTAAAATATTATAAGATTAATATATATTCCTAGAAACACCTACATTTAATAAGACCAGTAATATTAAAAGTAATATTAAAAGATGTAATCTATAAAATAATAAAGTAGGTCAAACGAACGTGGCCTATTGCTAAATAAGGAGTTATGCCAAAACAACAAGTCCAATGACGTCAATCAATCCATATAAAAGAGGGATCAAAATGACCACAATTCAGATGAGTTCACGGAACTACAAGCTACTACACGTCACTTTATATCAGAATTTTGTTAACACTTTGAGTATTAAAATAAATGTATTAATGTATTAAAAGTCTCATGTTTATTTAAATTAAATACATCTTCGACTTGCAACACTTGAAATTGAGCCGGTGGCACGTAACAATGTGTAGATAACAATAACGTTATCAGTCAGTAGTCACGCTATCGTTAAACACGACTCCTTTTTTTTGTGGAAGTTTATATTGTCATCACATTGTTACCTCTATGTACCCACTATGAAAAGTTCTATGTTTATCTTATCCTGATGGCCTATAAGAATTACAATGAGATGAATCATAGAACATAGTTTTGAAACATCACATACAGTAACTTCACGTATTAGGACATTAAGCGTCGTATTGTAGTCTCAGAGATATCTATAGGCTCAATTATTTAACTTCAAATTCTCAATGAGACAACTATGTTACGTATCGAAGATTAAAATTTGCACACAGGGATCACTATCTGTTTCAATTTTATTGTATTCATTGCTGCTAAAATCGCTTCTGCTAGTAAAAACAGTTTTTTCATCATTATAATATGAAGTAGATGGTCTGTTCATAAACTCTAAAACATACATAAATTGTTTTGTGTTATTTACAGAATGTTAATAATTTAAAACCTTAAAAATGTTACTCACCAGAATTATTGTTCATAGACAGAGAAACGATTTTTCGACAACGGTTACTGCGAATGTTCATTATTGTTTATAGGTACTAACAACTTTACATTATAATAAAATTAATCTAAAACTTAAAAACTTAAACTTACTACCGTTTATAATATTATTAAATATAATTATTTGTAATATTTTTTGTTTTAATGATAAAAATAATACCACTGATAATATGATATTACAGTATGACCATGTAGCCCTCGGGTCTTAATCATTCCTTTCTATTCATACAAATACGAATATTATACAAATAATAATCATTTCCTGATTTCTATTATTTATGATCTACGTAGTCCCATCCATGTCTTATGAGTCGTAAGGACCTACATTTATGTATGTTCGCAACAATAGTTTTATAATTATACACAATGTTAGGGCCTACCATATATTACTAGAAAATGTATGTGACTATATAATACAGGGGTCGACAGGTAATTTATATTGGAGTACAAAAGATTAAAATAATAAATCAATGAGGTCCAGTGAAAACAATCTTTTTCAAATCTTTATATTTTAAAAATAGCAGTATAAAAATAATTATTTGGTTATTACAATTAATTTATAATAAAAATTACAATATTAGGAGTATGAAAATAAAAGTTGACAGGGTCCAGAGTATTGCCTTCCACGGTCCGGGTTCGGACCACGATTCATCAGTTGATGATCCCTGATATAATACAATATTATATGAATTGCGTGAACAGCATAGTAATCGTCGTTATATTTAACTAATTGGTCATAGTCCATGTAATAGTTAAAAGATGCGTCAAATCGCTAATTTATATATGAGAATTCCTAAAATAATGAACTAAGTCAAACGCACAAAGCCTATCGCTGAATATTGCCAAAAAAACAAGTCCTATGATGTCTATTGAAGGAGGATGGAAACGACAACAAATCAGATGAGTTCTAGTCACGGAACTACAAGCAATTATGTCACTCTGAATCAGAATTTTGTAAAAACTCGTTTTGTTGTCGTGTGCGAGCTCCCATGCGGTACGGACCACTCGCACGTTTGTGTGTTTCACCAGCGTCCTGCCCTTTTTGGTTGTGTCCATCGAAGACTGTGCATCTTTGTCTTGCCAGTGTGCGTTTTACCGCTGGGTATTGTCATGGCTGGACGAGTCAAGCTGCGTGGACGTCATCGTTCTTTTTTTTTTTGTATCGTCGCTTTGGACGTGCTGCCGAATCCAGTCCAGTTGTATCCGTCGTGGACAGGTTTCTTTTTCTTTTTATTATTGTTGTATTAAAAAATATTATTGTATTATTGCTTCGGCGTCGGGAAAGTGGCGTCCCCATCGCCCAGTGCCCTTAATTG
>NW_020272373.1:0-15033 GCF_003268045.1 Sipha flava
TTTTTTATTTTTCAAGGATTTCCAATTAAATTTAATATTTAATATTATAATGCTGAATTAAATCTATTATTTTTTTTTAATTTCTAGGAAGCAGTATTTCTGTTTTTCCATTAATAAAATATTGTTTATTGGTTTTTCTTCCATTGCCATGTTGAGAATTTGGGGTTTTCCTCTTGGGCTTAAAAGTTTTTTATTTCTTAATTATTGTGATATTGTATAAAAGATATAACCTATACATTTACTTGTAGAAATTACAATTAGCTGATATTATTCTAAGAGTGGGTTAATTACCTAAGATGGATGTTATCTTCTATGATGAACAAGGAAATTTCGATCATCATATTTTTGTCATCTACAAATCACATATAACTTAAATATGATTATTCAAGATAACTTTTGCCGATTAATTTGAAAAATTAGGTAAGATTAACAATACCTCTGCACGAGGATGTTAAATATTGCGTTTTCAACAAATGTTTACTTTTTATTACAGTACCTATGGTTTAAACTTTCATTGTGTTTAATGTATCTATTGATATATTTATATCTTCAGTGTAGTAAACACATTAGTTTAGTACGGATAAACAAATTATTAATATATTTCATTTAAATTTAATATAGGTCATTTACACATTTTTTTTTTACAAACTTATTTTTAAATTAACGCATAAAGAGCATATTATACTTGCATATAAATCTATAGGTATCTCTATGTTTTACTATTATGATTATAATAGCTTATAATTTTATTAATAAACATTTTTTTGAAGCATTTAATTGATTTATCAATCTAATTTTTTCTATAAATTCAAATAAAATTATGAATTTAAGAATTGGTCATTTTAATAGTTATATTTTATATGAGTATTCATAATTTGTTGGAAGTTTACCTTTTTATGTTATTGTTTCAGATTGGATTATGACGTATCATTCATATAGATTTTTGAATTTATCTATTTACTAAATAGTATTAAAACACCTGTTACCATGAGTATTAAAGTTGGGCTTGAAGAATTGTATCAAAATAGTCACAATGGGGCTTTTCAAAGCTTTAGACCAGTAAAAGCTTTGATGCTCTATAGTCAACGTAGAAATTCAATAATGGAAAATGAATCATTCAACAGGAAAATTAACTTGCCATCAAGTAACTGGTCAAATAGTTCATCTCAAAATATTGAACTAAAGTTAACAGTAAGTAGATCTGTTAAATATATTACTAAAAGTTTATATTACAAGGTCAAGATTGACATAATATCTTCTTATTATTTAATATAAACATAATACTTATATGTATACTGAGAATAAGAAATATTGAAAAAAGATGATTTTAAAATATTAAGTTATACTTACATTTTATGATTAATAATCTAGTTTTATTTTTTACATATTATAGTTCATTAAGTATAGTTAAATTATGATAATTTCTAGAATATAAATTGCTTTTTAATTGTTCTTTGTGTAAGATAGTAGAAATAATACCAATTTGTTAATGAAAAAAATCTTTTGTATATATTTAGCATTGTTCTTGTTTATAATTGAGCTCATTATTTTTAATACCAATTCACAAAACAATCATCAGTTGTATAGAGTTACCTTTAGTAGAATACTAAACATTTGATCTCTTAATGAGACATATATATTTATATTTTGAACCTTTTTATTAAAATTCTATTAGCTAATCAATGTTATATAAATAGTTTATTTTCTAATAAATGTTTGCGTTTATTTTAGTGTAAAGAAACATTTATGAAAGATCCAACTTCATGGTCAGATATGCAATATGAAGCAGAAGATATAGTTGATGAAACTAAATATTATCCTCCTAAAAAGAGGTTTAATGAAAAAGCTAAAATGGTGAGAAATTATTAAACTATATTTTATTATATACTTATTAATTAATTATTATTGTAATATTATGAACAATTAGTTGAAATATATATATTTATATTTACTAAATTATGTTCAATTATTCTTATAACTATGTTTATTAATTATTTTTATTTTTGCCCAAACATAAATAAACAATCCTGTTCAATGAACAATCAATAAATAAAAATAATTATTACAAATAATATAATAATCTATTCTAAATGTTTTAAAAGTTTGATATTTCATTTGTAATAACAAGTCTTACTACTAAATAGTTTTTAGTTATAATTGCTGTTTGATTATTATAAAATTAAGTAAAATATAAAAGTCCGTTTCCAACCTAATGACTAATCTACTTGTATCTTAACTAACATACATTATTTTATCTAGAATATTTTTCCGATTAACACTGTTTTCATTATTTTACTTGATATATTTTAATATGCAATTATCATGTAGTTACAATTTTTATATTTAGTTAAAAAAAATAAATTTTAAGATTAATTAAAACATTTAAATTAAATATAATTGAGATGAGATTGATGGAAAAATTGTATTTTGTTATATTCATAAATTTTCTGATTAACGAATAAAATTAAGATGAAATTAGTATGGGAAAGAAAGCGAAAAAGGCTATTTAAATTTAATAAAATTAAGAAGTGTTTGATAAAATATCAAAAGAGTTTGATTTTTAAAATATTTTATCTTAGACATTTTTAATGTACTATTATAAAAAAATTGGTCTACTAATTAAAATGATTAAAATGATTTTTTTTAAAAACTTTTTTCAACTCACCACCATAAATTGTTTGGTTTTTAATTTTTGTACATGTTTGTTCGATTGGTAATAAACCCCATATGTTTAAAAATTGTTCGCACATATTTTCATTTTGAATTATATTTCAATATTAATAACTCATAGTTGACAAACTCATAATAATAATTAATGAATAATAATAAATAAATCACAGTAAAAACACATATAATCGATACGAGTTACAAACACACACTAAACAGGTATAATATAAAGCTATACCTACTAAGGTTTAAATATAATACAATTTGGGGTTTTGTAAAAGCTTAATCATGAGAAAAGCAATATATATAAAGCAAAAGTATATATAATATACAGCATACGAACCTACAGTAGATATCATACTAAACTATCGTCAAATTACGGTAGATAGTATATTGGACGAGTACCTATTTTTATAATTATAATACATTTATTCAAATTTATTTTAAATATTTTTTATTAGAAAGCAGATCAGATTGAATCTACAGAAAGTAGTTTACCTACCAAGACTCGATCTCAAAATGATTATGATCACCTAGGAGTTTCTACCAAATGTTTAAAAGAGACTATTCTTCAGTATCGTAATGCCATTGAGGCCGAATCTAAAAGGCCAAATACTAAAGCATCTGAGTTCCTACATCGTACTTTTGGTGATGTTGCCAAGAACAATAATTTAGACGCCGAGAAAAATATGAATCTTTGTGTTCAAAATGCTCAAGATCAAAAGACTGAACCATATTATCGGTCTGGGTACAAAAAATTCACTTTAAGACGTATTGAAGAAGACTCAAATGATTCAAATGTTATTGAAACTACTACAGTTATTGAGCAGTTATCTAATAACTTAAGTGAACAGAATGAAGTTAATGAACCTAGAGGGAAAAGAAATAGGGCTTGTAAAGGAGTACGTTACCAACAGTTCATGAATGATACATTGTCAAAACGTCAAAATAAAAAAATGTAAGTACTAAGAAACTAATTTATTAATTAATTAATTTATTTATTATTGTAAATCTTTTTTATAGGAACAAAAAAGTTATTAACAGACAATGGAACAAAACGTAAAGGCAAGAAAAGTTCTGTAAAAGAAGAACATAATCAAACTACTGAAATAATTTCATTACCAATCCAATCTCGACGTGAAACTAGAAATAGTGCCAAATCAGTTGCAATTCGCAAAAAAAAAGAAAAACCTTGCACAATAATTGAAGATAAACAAAAATTGATGTATGTTCCTTATTTGTTTTTATAACTGTTATGATTTATTGTTAATTAATTTAATTAATCTTTTTTTTTTCATTTAGTACTGAAAATGTAAGCAAAGACACAGATTCTACTTCTATTATGGTCCTTCCTAAAAAACGTTTTAGAACTAGGTATGTATATTTTTATTGATATTTTTTTTATTTTTTGTTTATCATTATTTGTTTTAGTGAAAATGACAATAAATGTGAATCTTCTGAGGAACTAAAAAGACTGTTTTCACCAACATCTTCAGAAGCAAGTTTCAGTAGATTATCAAGTCCAGAATCTGGTAGTAGTAATAGCTCTACTCATGTGCACTATAAAAAACGTGTATCTCGAACATTTGCTGAAAGTCAAAGTAATGTAATAGGTAAATTCAATAAATTACTTAAATTATTCATAATCTATTGACATTGGGAATTCTATGTTTAGGTTCTACTTTATCTGACTCCAATGTTAACTTACAAACATTAGCAGATGTAGCCCTTCGAGGTATTCCATTTTGATCATCAAGTAAGTAATTCCAGCTTTACATAAATTAGAATAAATTATTTAGACTCAACAAGATATTAATTGTATTTAATTTGATGTTATTATAAATCAATAAGTTTTCTTTCTTTAATTTCAGTTATCAATTACCAATATTAAATATTACTTGCAAAGTGGCTCAGTAGCAGATTAAAATACTGACAATATCAATATTTTAATATTATACTACCAAACTTAGTTATTTATTAGATAAATCTTTAAATATGTGTATTGCAATTTAAATTTTGTATAATTTAATTGTATTGTAATGTTTTGGACAAAAGCGGGCCAAAATACATTGTAAGTCCATTTATGTTATACTAAAAAATTTTAGTTCAATTTTCTGTTTAAGCATATTAAGTTATATTTCTATTTGTTTTTCTTTACTTTTTTTTTTACCATTGTCTATCTAATAAATTTTTAAATATTGCTCAAGAATTTGATTGTGCATAAAAACAAAGCAACTGTTAAACTTTTACGTGTTATATTTCAAATGTTATGCTCAAAGTTTTAGTTAATTTTTTTTTTATTATTTTTATTATTATTATAGTATCTAAATTAGCAGTATCTTTTTTAATAGCCTGTCTTTATCTTTTTAAATTAACATAAGATCTGTGAAAATAATAGATCAATCATTCCTATTTTTATGACTCATATATTATTTATATGATATATATAGTATATATATTATACACATTTTTTATAATATTTTCTCAAAGTGACTTTAAAATTATTTTTTTAACTCAGACTTTCAATTAATTTACAGCACCTAAAAGTTTAAATTAATCGACTTCTTAATACTTTTAATATGTATATTATTGATCTCGAATCATGTATTCCATTAAATTTATAAATTGTTTGGCATGTTTGACTAAAAATATTACCTAAAATACTAGACAATTTATATGTTAAATTAACTAAGTAAACAAATTTCTTTAAAAGAAATGGTCACTGCCTTTAATAATTTCAAAAAATTATCTATTAAAATTCAATACTATTTATAGAATAGAGTTTACTATCCACATATAATCAATATATTATCCAATTTGATTACATTTTAAATAATATAATTTTAACTCCTTGGGTTTATAATCATTTTTGTTAGTTACCTCTACATTAATGTTTAGAACTACCATTACCAAACATGTCAATTATAGAGTTACAAGTTCCTTTTTTTTCTTTTTTCTTTTTTGTAAACCATTACTTTGTTAGTTATGTATTCATCTTATTCAAGTTGAATAATTTAAGCAGTATTTTGTTTCTTGTTAATATGTTATATTTAAGTTGCTGTAATTTTTAATTTAATTTCTGAAATGTACATAAAATATCTTGTGACTACAATTATAATTAAGAAAACAATTTATCTAAGCAATACAATTTTGTTCCATAGCATATATTAATTGAATTGATTATGTTTTCATTATTGATATGAATTATAACTAATTGCTCTATCTAATATATATTTGTATTGTGACCAAATTGATAATATTGTAAAATGATCAAAATGGTCAATTTGTACTGATTAAGTTTGACTTCAATAAGACACCACCCCGACTGCGATGGTTTTTATTGCAATTAATAAATGTTGTGTTTAACTTGTTCATTTATTGTGTTTTTATTTTATTTTTATAGACAATTATAGAATCTAAAACGTAAGTCAGTAAATCTCGATTAATTGAATGGATTATTACCAAAAATAGGTTATTATGAAATAGTTAAGAGAACTGCCTACATAAATAATAATATTGTCATCAGTTTTTAGACAATTATAATGTCTGATATCGATCATAATTTATGATTCATAAAAACACATTATCGTTGTGCAACCCATGCAAGTATGTACTTTTTATTGTCTCAACAAATAAATATCTTTTGAAAATAATTCTTTATCTATTAGGTAATAAAAGGCGCAATTTTATCAAAGAATTATTTAAATTGATATTTCATGTTCCTACTGTGTACTTTCCTATAGATTGTGAATATTAGTAGTGTTCAACGATTATTCGCGAATGAATGAATAACCAATTACAATTTAATCAATCAACACAATTACTCGATCACCATAAATAGTGCAGTCTATATATCTAATAATCTGATAATTACAGTTTTTTAATTAAATATTAATGACTAATCACTGAAATGTTGTAGCGCAGAACAACGTTAGCATTGTGAGAGCTCTTTTCGTTGCACATAGTACACGAGTTATAAATCAGTAATTATATCGATTGTTGTATCACCGCGGTGATATTTTGGGCCACTATTGGCTCCATCTGCTTATACATAATACGTGTATAACACACTGACAGACGACGCGTAGAAGTAAATATATGCCCCACAAAATCAATACATCGAGTTCTACATTTTAAATATTAGACCGGAATGTGACCGACATATTATTATTGTTACAGAGTTTCTAAAGATTTGTTGCAATTGTGTACGTGTTCAACAGTACCTAAATAGTAAATACTAGATGGATTCATTTTCGCTTCGACCGCGGAACGAGACCAACGCAACATTTACGAACTGCTATTCGACGTTTTCGATTCCTTTTAGATATTTATTATTTGCCGTTTTCACTGAATTTCAGCCTCGATTTCATCATCTGTTTGTTTTTTTTTTCTATAAATATTACGAATAGCTTTGGTATAGGTATTAGCGTTATAAAGTAAATTACTTTAGTAATTTTCTTTATCATGGGTATTAGAATAATACGTTAATTTACCAAGGTTTTTAAATTATTTTATAAAAATCGAAAATGTAATAAATACATTTTATTATTATTATATTGCATTACAATTAGGTAACTTATAGATTCGTTAATATTGCTATATTGCTTGGTTGAATTTAAATGAAATATTTAATTCTTACTTCAAAAATTAAGTACCATACATTTTTGGTTTTGAATTTTGAAAATTGTATTAAAATATAATGAAACAATTCGAATGTATGGTTAAACTCAATTTGGAAATACATAGGAATAATAGTTTAAGTGTAAATAATTATTATGAGATATAAGTGTCAATAATCTATAATAAATGGAAATTAATGTGGGGCAAAAATTTGAAAATTGTGTTATTGATAGAATTAAAATTGTTTCGGGTAAAAATAGTGTATATAATGTGAATATAGAATCTGTTTTAAATCCAGCCCTTAAATAGATTACTTGTCTACGAATCGGTGGAATGCATAATTTACAATCGTCCATACTATTTTAGACTAATTTTTAAAGGTACCTAATAATTTCGAAATTCCGTATCAAAAACGTCATCAATCGTAAATATTAAGTATGTAATTACTTATTATAAGGAAAACAATAAATTTATTATGAAATTGAATTGGTCATAGTATCTTATCTAACCAAAATCATTAATTTATGATTGTCATTAATCATTATAATATTCTTTAAACTTAATTTGTACTTTAAAAAATTAAATATATTACAATAACATTTAATAAATATTGGAGTTTATTTACATACATTTTTTAGAATGAAAAATAGAACACCGTGAGAATTTACAAAAAAATAGAGGTTGAAGTTGGTAGAATTTACATGCATCCAATGGTATGTGAGTAATTTTAGATCATTCAATAGTTCGAAATACCTTTTGAAATGTGGGAACATTTTTTTTTCTTTGATTCTGTGTTCTAAATTTAATTTTAAAATCGCAGTAAAGGTATGCAAATATGTCGTCATTCATATTTTTAGTAGTCACAGCTAAAGAACAACGTGCGTCATATAATTCAGAATCAACTGCATAATCGAGCTTTGTACTTAAGTAGGTCACTGTTTGATTTTCATACAAATTAATACACGGCAATTACCATAATAGTTATAATAACATATATTATAATAGTGCTCAGATGTGTCAAAGCTTCCTGAGAATTGTAATAACTTAATTTATTATCATTTAAACATCAAGTGCGTTTTTTATTATAAGACTATACGTCTGTGTAGCACCATTGATTTATAATAAATATTAGTATAAATTAAGTTTTATTATATAACTAGTATAAATAATAAGTATTTTTAATTAATAGAGCTACAACATTTTTTCTGCGAATTCATAATTTCGATAAATATTTTAAGATAATAAATTTTAAGTAACAGCAATCATATTTACATACCATTATTCACAGTTATCATTACAGAATGTATACATACTTTACTGTGACGAATTATATAAATGTATTTTTCAGTCAGTAGGTTCCTAGTTTAAAAATATGACTATTTAACATTTTAACATTGCAAAGTTTTTATTTAAATAGTTCATTGATCATTCAGTATTATATAGTCTGAAAAAATACCAATTGCATGAGTAGTACTATTATAATTCGAAGCTGCTTAGAATTTCAAAATATTATTTGTTACTTTAATAGCATTGATTAAAAAAACAAACTGACCCAAATAAATAAATCTGTGTGATTGATTATGATTATGTGTGTAGAAGCATTGATACCGAAACCAAACAATTCTGGATTTGAATTTCATGCTCTCATAATCCGAATGGGGTCCCATACCAGGAAATTGACATTCGAATTATTCCCGATATTCTAGATAGGTGACACACATCTAAATTGGTCCCCGATAAAGACTATCGAAAAAGATGAAATAAAATATAACAAATTTATTTATTTATATATATAAAACATATTTTCCATTTGGTTTTTGGCATGTTCTCATTATCTCCAGAGGAAGTTAGTAATTGCTATAATAATAATTTGATTTTAATAAAACCGATGAAAAGTTTGAATAAGTGTTTGATTATATAATAGAAAATTATATTGAAAAATATAGGTGGGCTGAATATACAAGTAGTATAGAATGAACAACAGTTGTTCGTTGTATATCATGATTAGTTACTAATTGCTGTGAATCGTCTTACAGGAAGTTCAACAGTTGCTTCTATTCCGCACATCCGAAAACCTTTTAATTCACCGGTGTATTAAAAAAAATACAAATTGAAACATATATAAAATTACGAATTACAGACAAATACAGAATCTTAAGTCTAAAAATATGGAAATATTAATATAAACAGGATTAGGTCAATATAAAAATAATGAAATAAATTAATAAAAATGGATGAAATAAAAAAAAAGATACTCGTATATTTGATTGAAAATAAAAATGACATACTTTACGACAAAAGTCACAATTTTCAACCATACCTGCATAATACGTATACAATCCAAATTCTGTACAAAATGGGAAGGAAAATTGAAAATGCTTTGACCCGGGAACTCGAGAACCAATTCAGATACAAGTACCCTTCGTAACAGCTTGGAAACCAAATTGG
Source organism: Sipha flava (assembly GCF_003268045.1). NCBI lineage: Eukaryota > Metazoa > Arthropoda > Insecta > Hemiptera > Aphididae > Sipha > Sipha flava. The sequence goes on from NW_020272373.1 coordinate 9,736, forward strand.
GGTGTATACTTCGTAACAATCCGGAAACCAATTTGGATACACCGAAAACGATGAGACCTAACTACCGATCCACGATTGAATTTAGAACCTAACAATAATACGAGTATTTGAATAACATAAAAAATATTGTTAGATAAAAAGACATGTAAACAAACTGATGTGATTTGCAGGTGAATGACCCAGTTGTCCAAGCCTTTCCCATAGTAAGAAAAAAAATTAAAGATTAATCACATGGACAGTGTACCAATGAGTTGATTTCCAACCGTATTTATTTATAATTCACAATAACTAATGACTCGCTGCTCTGACCACTGGAAACTGCACAAATGCATCCAACACTGAAATATTATGAGATAGGGCATCTACTCTATCTGAATATACGATTAGGATTCGACGCCACTTAATAAAAAAATGTTGTGGTTTTTATCGACAATTTATTTACAACAAAATGTGCTGGATTCTGCTTTGTGGCCATTTTTTTCAACACACAGATTAGAACTTTAATGATATTTTTATGTTGTCAATGGGAATTGTTTGAAACACGCATGTATGAGTATGTATAACTGTAAAGGCTAAGTTATACACACTACACCGGTATGCGGAAAAATAACAAAACGGGTCAAGTAGGTACACTAAGAATCGTGTGTTTTCAATGTTTAATTCAACAGCAACGTGTAAATATTTATTAATACTTAGTCCTATATTTGTTGTACAGCGGTGTGAATGATAGCGATGTGGATACTTAGCGCACAAGACCATCAACTGGTGGTTCCCAAAAAAGAAAAAGAGGAATACATAACGATTAACATTATAAACGCTTCATAGCATAACTATATCATACAACGTAAGATGGTACTGCTTTTCAGAGGGTTCGAATGGGGCAGTCGCAACCCATGGCCATTTTCTTCTTCAAATATTTGTTATTTAATGTATCACACTAAGAAAATACCCGAATATGAATACATACATAAAATTCGCCCCCTCCTCCTTATAGAAGGGTCTAGGGACTTGTACTAACTTGTCTAGGTCTGTGCACGAACTGTTTATGCGATCGGGTAACTAATACATTATGGCAGCGATTCCCAAGCTTTTTTTCCGCGGTGCCTTTTTTTGGATTCAATTTAATTATAAATTAATGAATTTTTAAACTTAAAAATTAATAAATAAATGTTTTTTTTTTTTTATGATTATAATTATCACGTAAAAATAATATTAGGTTAAAATGAGAACGTCCGAATATACAATAGAAAATATTACATTACTTGCTATAAAGTTTTTACGAGAATAATATGGAGAGCAAATTCTATAAGTTTTAAACTATTTGTTATGAACTGTGTAGACCACGGTGCACAGCTTGGGAACCACTGCCCTACGGTGTTTAAAATACGCGTATTTAACGTATTGATATTTTAACAGTATCTACAATATTCAACGTGTGATAATCGACGAGAATGAACATAAACGATGATGGGCAGCAGCAGTGATGAGGTGGTTGCCGCCGCCTTGCGTCGAAGAGGACCGCGAACCGCCTTGACCGAGCAGTTCCGAGGACTACGTCGAGGTAGGTCACGGTCTTACCGATCGCACCGCTTGGCCCACTGTAGGGCCGGCACAGCTGTCAGCGTCCTCTCCGCGCGGTTTTCGCTAGCCTTGCAACCCTTTCAGCAAACACGTGTTGCGGTTCGTCGGCGTACCGCTCACCGCTACCGCGTTGACGGTCACAGAGCGCCCGTAACCGGGTAGCTCGTCAAAACCCATGCGACCGGGTTACGTCGGTAACGGACAACTTCGACATCGGTGACCACGGTTACAGAAACGTGTTTGAAATTTTCTCTTTTTACCGGAAGCGTAAATTTTTTCTCTTCGTTTATTTCTCGGTCCCTTGACAGGGAGTCAAGGAGTTGGGGTCGTACGTGCGCGTGCAAAGTGGTTTTGGATTTCTCGGCCAATACGGAAATTAATACGATGGTCGCGTACAAATAATCGCCAAGAACCGCCGAAGCAGTAGCAGACTTCACGGTGATTCCGAAAACGACGGTTGATTGTCACGGTAGGTACAACAATTTGTTGGGACGGTAATGCGGAAAACGTACGAGTCGATTCATGGTGTCATTGAACTTTTACTCTGTGCAAGTATATAGTATATATACTTGTATAGGTACATTACGACTGGGGAGTTAGAATATCACGCCTTCGCCATTCTTTACATCCATGTACCAACAAATATTTTCGCGCTCGATTACTGATAATAAATTTATCGTTTTATATTATAATTTTATTAATTTTTATTATAAATTTATCGCACAGGGACGATTGTTTTAAAAATAAACGTTTTTGTGGCCACTGTTGCATTCACGTTAACTTATTATATCTTACACACTCATATTGGTTAAAAATTAATAATTCGATTTTTATAAGCATATAAATATATCTTCAGTATTTAGTGTATAATTGTTATATGTATATTTTATACTTTCTTATTTTATTTACAGTTTGGGTCCCGGGTCGTAATCTATCTAGCCTTAAAATTCGGTTTATTGGCGCTTTTCGAAAATTACAACTTCCTCACCCTAGACTGTCACCACGAACACGCCTGTGATTTAATCATCATACCACTAGTATTCATATTTATTTAATCATTTTTGGGTAGTGAATACTTATACACCTATGTAATTACCTACTGTTTTTATAATTTGAACGTATATTAAATATTTCATAAATATCGTCATTCCTATTGAAAAAACGTAATATTGAAAATAATATTGGAAATAGCCTAAATGTAAAAATGATAAAATATCAGTTATTATACTTGTGTAATCAAGCTATAATGTTTAAAGTGTATTTGATGGACCTACTTATTATTTATATATTTATATATCAATATAATTTAAGATATTTGTGATCTAAAAACACGCTAGGAGTCTTACAGTTGTGTGCTGCACCTATGTGTTTCATGTATTAACTTTTAATTATATATTTATTTAGTAATGTAATGTAGTATTGTAATTTTATATAGTCTTATTTATTTTATTACAAAAAAAAGGTCGTCAGATTTAATATGAGATAATTTCAAATCCAAAAAGGCACCGATAGTTGACAAAGTTTGGGAACCACTGACTTAGTTTCCAAATAGTAATTTAAAAAATTGAGCTTAAATCATCAGTTCATACATTCAAGTGAGTACTTGATGATACTGTAGTTTTTGATAAACTTCGTGGATACATCTATTTTTTATTATAATTTTTCAATATATATTTTTATTGAATTTATAACGAATAACTAATACATATTAATTAGTTATTTTTTGATTTTTAGTTGTTCAATATTTAAACACGGTAAAACATTAAACAATGATTGGTGTTCTAAATTTTAAGTATTTTATTTATATGAAATGTTAAATATTGTTTAATATGTCTTTTAATTTGTAAATGTTATATTAAAAGAATATTATGTTAGTTGTCGCTTATAAAGCGTATGTAATACATATTTAAAAACCAATATAAATATTATTCAAGTTAAATAAATGCAAAACATTTTTTAATGTACTTCTAATGCAATTCGTATAAGTAACATTATAAACCTTAATATATTAAATTTATATGTGTTTTGATATCAAATTTAAAAAATTGAACTTAAAAATATGAGAAAAAAATTGACTAATATATATGCAGAAAATATTCACCGGCGTTTAAAATAACAGGGTGAGTGAGTGTTATTATAGTTTATAATTAACTATAGTTTTGGGTATAGCTTGACGTTTGGAAGTAAGTTTAAAAATAAGCACACTTTATGTATTACGGAAAGCTTATTTATATTTTAATACCTGTATTTTAGCGCCGTGTAAAAGTGTAGTAAATATAAAAGTTTGAAGATTTAATAACATACATAATATTTATGTACAAAATTAATCTTAATCTATATACTTGTAATAAGATAAACAGTATAGTATCAGTTATCAGCTAAATATATATACTATGATTAATAAAGTTCATGCATAAATTGTCTAGCAAGTTTGCCGGTTGACTATCACACCGTTTGAGCACACATTTACATGCCCATGACTGACTAGCTTCTTACAGAGTGTAGATTCGAAGTTTGCGAACGCCTGGTTTTGATCGCCGAGGTTGTATTTCTATGGAAAAACGCAATAAATAATTAATAAGTCTTAATCTATTGGTGATTATATGATTTATATATATATATATATATATATTCGAAATTTTTTAAAATAATAACGTACGTCATCAAACACAATTGTTGGTACAAACAGCGGTCCAGGTGTCATATTTTTAGTTTCTGTTTCTGCCTTCAGCATCATCTGATAGCCCTCTTCGGATGTGTAACATGCTTTAACTTGTTCTACGTCTACGCCACTTTCTTCGACACACTAGAATATGGGTAACATTTTTATTTTTAATGGTGCAACACTCATTTTTTAAAATTAAATTATAATTTATTGAAACTATTTTATTGTATAACACATAATGGCAGTTCTTCCTTTAATTTAAATATGATTATTCCATTTGAAATTAAACACTAGGTATATCGGATGATTAAAAAATACTTTTATTAACCGAAATATGTTTAATTTGATTAGGTATCTAGTTACCGATTATTAGTTGACCAAGTTAAACTCTACTGTTAAGTATGTAGCTCGTTGCTATTCATTTTATATTTAAAATTGTTTATTATCGGTTTTCTTCAATTTCTTTGAGTTACCGTTTTCTCGATGTGTCCTGGGTATTCTGGATCATACATAGCGCAATTGACGTAATCTACTTGAGCTTTAGAATTATTAATACGTTTCAATACACAGTTATGTATTGTGTTACCACGGCATTCTTTAGGTCCATGTTGGCATACAAATCCTTTATCTGAACTCTGTAATAAAAAAATGATCACATTACCAAATATAAATCTACTTGTGTCTACTTAAAATATTCTAAATATATTAAAGTTTTTAATAGTAATCATAGACGTGTTTTCGGGAGGGGCCGGGTGGGCATTGACCCCCCGGCGGAATTTGCCTCCAACAAAACTGTGCCAGGATTAAAAAAAGTTGAAAAAAATGTTTAAAAAAAATGCGATTTGTACTCATTGCCTACCGATAGTTTCAGTACAGCACAGTACAGTGGTAAAATGTACGTATTTTTATTAATTCATACATATATTCAAAATTGAAATTGGACATCGGGAAGTATTAAAACTAATCTTTTTCTTATTGGTATAAAGGCATATAAAATATAGCATGCTCCAACAGCCTTAAATGTATTTTTAATATTCATGTCTAAAAAAAAA